>NC_037670.1:85503303-85504523 GCF_003255815.1 Theropithecus gelada
AACCCCCCTCCAAAAAAAAAAAAAAAAAAAAAAGAAATAAATAGGCTGGGCGCGGTGGCTTACGCCTGTAATCCCAGCACTTTGGGAGGCCGAGGCGAGTGGATCAAGAGGTCAGGAGATTGAGACCATCCTGGCTAACACAGTGAAAATCCGTCTCTACTAAAAATACAAAAAATTAACCAGGCGAGGTGGTGGGTGCCTGTAGTCCCAGCTACATGGGATACTGAGGCAGGAGAATGGCGTGAACCCAGGAGGCAGAGCTTGCAGTGAGCCGAGATCGCGCCACTGCACTCCAGCCTGGGCGAGAGAGCCAGACTCCTTTTCAAAAAAAAAAAAATAAAAGGAAAAGAAAAGAAATAAATAAGGCTGGGCACAATAGCTTATGCCTGTAATCCCAGCATTTTGGGAGGCCGAGGCAGGTGTATCACTTGAGGTCAGGAGTTCAAGACCCGCCTGGCCAATATGCTGAAACCCCATCTGTACTAAAAATACAAAAATTAGCTGGGTGTGGTGGTGTGTGTCTGTAATCCCAGCTACTCGGGAGGCTGAGGCAGGAGAATTTCTTGAGCCCAGGAAGTGGAGGTTGCAGTGAGCCGAGATCGCGCCACTGCACTCCAGCCTGGACAACAGAGTGAGACTCTGTCTCAAAAAAACAAAAAAAAACACACAAAAAAAACAATACTTTCAGAGAGCAAAAGCAACAAGAATGAAAAGAAGGGCAGACATTTGTCTGGCTTCTCCTTTACGCCCTCACAGCCTGGTTTCATGCAGCATGGGCAAGCAGCCAGAACCCTTGCTCATGTTGACTTGTGTTCAGCAGAGATGCAGGCTGCCCTGTTTCTTCCTTACCAGGAGTATCACTCCCCACGGTGCCCTCCCTAGCTCAGATAAACAGCTCCTGCACTGAAGACGCAGGCTCAAAGCCAAATAGAGCTCTCCACCGGGTAGTCAGGGAGCCTGGAATCTACCCAAAGGCTGGCTCCACTCCAGATGTCACTGAAGGTTATAGCCTGATGGGCATGGAAGACCCCCAGTACAAGGAGGAGTTTCCTTCCCTGGAGCAACCCATATCAGTCTCAGCTGAGTCCAGGCTTTAAACTAAGTATGTTCTGCCTGGGGTAGGGCTTCCAGGAGCACTCTGAAGTATATCAAATTATACCCACATCAAATTGTATCTGCATAAGCACTTGCTCTTCTTTTTTTTTTTTTTTTTTTTTTTT
>NC_037670.1:85804621-86022121 GCF_003255815.1 Theropithecus gelada
AACTCCGGAGCTGGAGGTTGCAGTGAGCCAAAATCATGCCACTGCTCTCCAGCATGGGCAACAGAGTGAGGACCTGTCTGTATTAGTTAGGGTTCTCTAGAGGGACAGAGCTAATAAGACATATATATACACACACATATATATACGGGAGTTTATTAAGTAGTACTAACTCACATGATCACAAGGTCCCCCCATAGGCTGTCTGCAAGCTGAGGAGCAAGGAAACCAGTCCAAGTCCCAAAGCTGAAGAACTTGGAGTTTGATGTTCGAGGGCAGGAAGCATCCAGCACAGGAGAAAGATGTAGGCTGGGAGGCTAGGCCAGTCCTGTCTTTTCATGTTTTTCTGCCTGCTATATATTCTGGCTGTGCTAGCAGCTGAATAGATGGTGCCCAGCCAGATTAAGGGTGGGTCTGCTTTTCCTAGTCCACTGACTCAAATGTTAACTTCCTTTGGTAATACCCTCACAAACCCAGGATCAATACTTTGCATCCTTCAATCCTATCAAGTTGACACTCAGTATTAACCATCACAAGTCTACCTCTTGTCAACTTGAACCCATACACATCTCCTGAGATCATACATAATCTTCAAATAAGGACAATAGTAAGGTCATAATTACGCCTAACATTATACAACTGTCTTTGGACAACTGGAAACGTATCAATCCCCAACCCAAATGCTATTACATAAAGTTAACAATACTTAGATGCTAATATTAAGTCAGCAATTCTTATGTCACATGACAAAAAGAAGAGGAAATAAATTGAAGATATTTTCCTGGTATAAGTATGTACATGTACAAACATGTTTTTAATAAAATAAGGAGGAAATACTCATGACAATTACAGTCCTTGTTTCTGCAACTGGTCATGTGATCGTAGCTGGTATTGATGACTGCCTTCTTCTACTACCCATTCTGTGTATCCCCTTTGCCTTCGGCAAGCACTTCAGCAGGTTGTGGTCTTTTCCCTGGTGGGGTGACCCAAACCTTCATTCCTGAAGAGTCTAGGGCCATTTGTTGTAGTCCTGCCTGGATTGGGCTGTTGTAGTTTCCCATTGATCTCAATCACAGGGCATGGTAATACCAAGAGATGCCCTAATGGATCTCCTGTATTCCATGCATACTGTTCTTTACCTCTGCTGTGGAGTAGTAGACTGATTTCATCTTGATAGTCGGGATCAGTTGCCCCAGCCAACACTCTAACTCCCTTCTTAGCCTGTTGACTTAAAGGTAGGAGGAGCCCAAAATGTCCAGATGGCAATTGTAACTTTCCAGTTTAATAGAATCATTATTGTGTTTCCTGGTAGCAGTATTCCTCCCTCTGGAACTAAGACCTTTAGGCCAGCAGGATGTAATGTCATGGGAACAGGAAGCAAAAATTTTGCTAGTGGATCAGTAGGGGTGATAGTGAGTGGTGCCCCTTCCACTTCCACTTCCACCCTTTGATTCCTGGACCTGTGAATCCTGGCTATGGGAGAAACAGTACCACATATTGGATACTGATTCAGAACATACACAGCCTTCTGGAGAACTTTACCCCAGCCCTGCAAGGTATTGTCACCTAGTTGATGTTGTGATTGTGACTTCAAAAGGCCATTCCACCATTCTATCAATCCAGCTGCTTCAGGATGATGGGGAACATGGTAAGACCAGTGAATTACAGGAGCATGAGCCCACTGCCACACTTCTTTAGCTGTAAAGTGAGTGCCTTGGTCAGAGGCAATGCTGTGTAGAACACCATGATGGTGGATAAGGCATTCTGTGAGTCCATGGATGGTAGTCTTGGCAGAAGCATTCCATGCAGGATAGGCAAACCCATATCCAGAGTAAGGATCTATTCCAGTGAGGACAAACTTCTGCCATTTCCATGATGGAAGAGGTCCAATGTAATCAACCTGCCACCAGGTAGCTGACTGATCACCCTGAGGAATGGTGTCATATCGAGGGCTCAGTGTTGGTCTCTGCTGCTAGCAAATTGGGCACTCAGCAGTGGCCATAGCCAGGTCAGCCTTGGTGAGTGAAAGTCCATGTTGCTGAGCCCATGCTTAACGTCCATCCCTGTCACCATGGCCACTTTGTTCATGGGCCCATTGGACAATGACAGAGGTGGCTGGGGAAAGTGGCTGAGTGGTGTTCACAGAACGGGTCATTCTATCCACTTAATTATTAAAGTCCTCCTCTGCTGAGGTCACCCATTGGTGAGCACGCACATGGGATAGAAATACCTTAACAGTTTTTGACCACTCAGAGAAGTCCATACACATACTTCTTCCCCAAATTTCTTTGTCACCGATATTCCAATCATGCTTCTTCCAAGTCCCTGGTGATCCAGCCAAACCATTGGCTACAGCTCATGAATCAGCATATAATCGCACATCTGGTCATTTTTCCTTAATGCAAAGTGCACAGTCAGGTGCACTGCTCAAAGTTCTAGCCACTGGGAAGATTTCCCTTCACCGCTGTCCTTCAGGGATGTCCTAGAAAGGGGTTGTAATGCTGCAGCTGTCCCCTTTTGGGTGGTGCCTGTATATCATGCAGAACCATCTGTGAACCAGGCCCTAGTCTTCTCTTCCTCTGTCAACTGATCATAGGGGACTCCCCATAAGGTCATTGGTGCAGGCTCAGGGAGAGAAGGCAGGGTGGCAGGAGTGGAGACCATGAACATTTGAGCCACTTCCTTATGTAACTTACTTGTGCCTTCAGGACCTGCTTGAGCCTGATCACATATATACCACTTCCATTTGATGATGGAATGCTGCTGTGCATGACTCACGTTATGGTTAGATGGGTCAGAAAGCACCCAGTTCATGGTGGACAGTTCAGGTCGCATGGTGACTTGATCATCCATAGTCAAACATTTAGTTTCCACCAAAGCCCAGTAACAGGCCAAGAGCTGTGTCTCAAAAAGAGAGTATTATCTGCAGAAGAGAGCACGGCCTTGCTCCAAAATCCTAGAGGCCTCTGCTGTAATTCATCTGTGGGGCCTGCCAAAGGCTCCAAACAGCATCCCTATCTTCCACTGACACCTCAAGCACCATTGGATCTTCTGGGTTATATGGCCTAAGTGGCAAAGCAGCTTGCACAGCAGCCTGGACCTGTTGCAGAGCCTTCTCGTTTTCTGGACCCCACTCAAAACTGGCAGCATTTCGGGTCACTCAATAAATGGGTTGGAGTAACACACCCAAGAGAGGAATGTGTTGCTTCCAAAATCCAAATAGGCCCGCTGGGCATTGTGCCTCTTTCTTGGTTGTAGGAGGGGCCAAATGCAGCAATTTATCCTTCACCTTAGAAAGACTATCTCGACAGGCCCCACACCACTGGACCCCTAGAAATTTTACTGAGGTAGAAGATCCCTGAATTTTAGTTGGATTTTTTTCCCATCCTCTGGGCACACAAATGTCTCACCAATAACTCCAGCATGTTTACTATTTCTTGCTCACTGGATCCAATCAGCATAATGTCATCAATGTAATGGACCAGTGTGATATCTTGTGGAAGTGAAAAGCGATCAAGGTCTCTCTGAATAAGATTATGACACAAAGCTGGAGAGTTGATATACTCCTGAGGTAAGACGGTAAACGTATATTGAAGGCAAATTGCTTCTGGTGGGCTTTATGGGCAGGAATGGAGAAAAAGCCATTTGCCAAGTTACTGGCTGCATACCAGGTACCAGGAGATGTGTTAATTTGCTCAAGCAATGAAACCACATCTGGTACAGCAGCTGCAACTGGAGTCACCACTTGGTTAAGCTTGTGATAATTCACCGTCATTCTCCAAGATCCGTGTGTCTTCTGCACAGGCCAAATGGGAGAGTTGAATGGGGATGTGGTGAGAATCACCACCCCTGCATCTTTCAAGTCCTTTATGGTGACACTAATCTCCAGGATGTGATGTTGTTTTTGATTTTCTATTTTTCTAGGTACAGGTAGCCCTAATGGCTTCCATTTGGCGTTTCCCACCATAATAGCCCTCACTCTGCCAGTCAGGGAGCCAGTGTGGGGGTTCTGCCAGCTGCTAAGTATGTCTATGCCAATTATGCATTCTGGCACTGGCAAAATGACCACAGGATGAGTCCAGGGACCCACTGGACCCACTGTAAGTCAGACCTGAGCTAAAACTCCATTAATTACCTGACCCCCATAAGCCCCTACTTTAACTGGAGGACTACAGTGACATTTTGGGTCCCCTGGAATCAACATCAGCTCAGAGCCAGTGTCCAGTAGTCCCCAAAATGCCTGATTATTTTCCTTTCCAGAATGCACAGGTACTCTGGTAAAAGGCTGGAGGTCTCCATGGGGAAGGATGAGAGAAAGATTAACAGCATAAATTGTCAGTAGTGTAGTGGGATCCTTCCTCAAGAGGACCCAGCCTCCCCTTCATTCAAGGGGTTCTGGGTCTGTAAACTGGCCCAAGTCTGGAAATTGATTGAGGGGCTGTGATTCTCTGTTTTTATCATTCAAATTAGTCTTTTGTCCATTCAACATAGAAGTGTTCTGCTTATATAAATTAAGTAGGAATGCAATAGGCTTCCTATCAATTTCACTTCTAGGAACGCCTAGATTAATTAGCCAATGCCAGACTTCTACAGGAGTCAGGCTATTCTGATTGCTACTTTGCCTCTGCTGTTTGTTACAGTAGCTTGCCTTTGATGGTTGAGTGCCGCCACTTGGACCTTGCCACCTTGGGATTTAATTATTCCCATTGTATTTAAATTTTGTATTTGAGTGACTGTGGTTCCTACTGTTAGATCTGACATACAGAGAAGAGCAATTACAGGGCTCTTCAAAGTTGCAGTTGCTGCCCTCAAAAATCTGTTTCACAAAGCATTGTTCAAGGGTATAGCTTCTGGACCCTCCCAGCTGGGATGAGTAGGTCTAAAGTGACTAATCCACTCCACCATCCCAATCTCCCTAAGCCTTTGGATCCCTTCCTCTATATTAAACCAAGGGAGATCAGGCATTTCCAACTCACTCACAGTGGGTCGTCTTTTAATCCGTATTTCAGGTAACTAAGCAAATAAACTATTTTAGCCTTTTTTTTTTTAACTCCACAAGCTGCAACATTAAATGCAGAATCCCTACTTAGTGAGCCCAGATCAATAAATTCAGCCTGATCCAACTCTATGTTCCTTTGACCATTCCCATGCCAGTTCTCCAGATTTCTGCGTATATAAATTAGAAAACTCAAGCAGTTCTTTTCGAGTGTACTGTACCTCCTCATGGGTCACACTGTGAACCTCACCTCTAGGACTTTAGTTATAGGTCTAGAAACAAACAGGGGTGTTGGGGGTGGCTCCAGAAGCGAATCAACATTGTCTTGCCTGGCAGCTGCCTCAGGGGAGGCCATCACTGTTGCCTCAGGCACCGCAGGTTTTATCTCCTCAGACAAAGGTGGAAAAGATGATGGCAGTATGGGTCAGGGAGGGGATATTGCCACTACTGGGGATGGGGAAGCTGTTTCTTCTAGCAAAAAAGGTTCATCAGAATTTACAAGCTCAGTGTCCCCAGCTTCATCAAGGTCCTTCCACACATCCCCATTCCAAGTTGCAGGGTCCCACTCTTTTCCAATTAATGCCCTCACTTTAGCAGTAGACACCTGGTGAGGCTATGCCTGCACCTTTCTTTGGAAGTCAGCCACTTGCTTGATAAGAGCTGTGTCTGTTTTTCCACAATTTCAGCTCTTTCTCTACAGGAGATAAAACTCTCACTCAGGGCAATCTTAGCGGATTTGAGGCTCAGTATCTGCTTCTGAAGCCAGGAGTTAGAGTCTCTGAGTTCATAATTTTCTTTCATCACTGTCCAGTGATCTTAGGAGCAACCAACCAACTTCATTATGTTCATTGGTTCTCCACATATAGTCAAAGGTATTATGTATAGAGTCACTAAACTTGTTTCTCATGAGTGGCAAATCAGGAGTGTCAAATGCATTTATTTTTTATAACTCTCTAAACAGTTCACACCAAAGACTCTCAGTGTTTTCCATACTATTAGAAGTACAGTCCTTAGCATTTTTGGGTCTAATCATATTAAGCAGTCAACTGCAGAAACCCCAAAACCAACAAAAGAACTCCATCCTTAATATTCTGTTCCTCTAGAACCACTCCTGGTACCAAAATCTGTATTAGTCAGGGTTCTCTAGAGGGACAGAACTAATAGGATGTGTATATGTGTGTGTATACACACACACACACACACACACACATATATAAAGGGGAGTTTATTAAGTAGTATTAACTCACATGATCACAAGGTCCCACAATAGGTTGCAAACTGAGGAGCAAGGAAGCCGGCCTGAGTCCGAAAGCTGAAGAACTTGGAGTCTGATGTTCGAGGGCAGGAAGCATCCCACACAGGGGAAAGATGTAGGCTGGGGGCTAGGCCAGTCTAGCCTTTTCACGTTTTTCTACCTGCTTTATATTCTGGCTGTGCTGGCAGCTGATTAGATGGTGCCCACCCAGATTAAGGATTTAAGCATTTCCCAGCCCACTGACTCAAATGTTAATCTCCTTTGGCAACACCCTCACAGAAAAACCCAGGATCAATACTTTGCATCCTTCAATCCAATCAAGCTGACACTCAGTATTAATCATCACTGTCTCAAACAACAACAACAACAACAACAACAACAACAACCACCTTAGCCATCTTGGCCTTAAGATTTGAATATTGCCTTTTTTATGGAGAAGGGAGTGAAGAAAGGGAATTGGGTGAGGATTATTCGAAAAATAGGGGTGGAAGAGGGCACGTTTTCCTGCCTGTGGAAATCCATAGATAACAAATTCATATTGTGGAAAGTTTATTTTTAAAAATACTTTGAAATTGGCTTCTAATGTATATCTGTAAACTCAAAGGTATTAACTTTGTTTTTATGTGTTTCTGAATTGATTTGCCACCTGCTTTGGGCCCAGGATACATGAGATTATTTGAGTCATCATTTGTCCAACAGGCTGCATTCTGAATTAGGGATTCAAGCTCTTTTCTTGCCTCCCAGAGAAACATTTGAGATTTCATTCGCATCTTTCTTGTTACCAAAACAAAAATTTGAACTCAAAATCCTCTTGAGTGGTAAGGCTCTTTCAAATAAAAAGTATGACCATCATAATATTGTATATATACTAGCACACAATATGTATACCTACACACATATGTAATTTTTAAGACTCATTATTTAAAACAAAATCTGAAATAATGTGTCCCTCTAGATCTCTTTTGGAATCACTAACTATAGGTCTCTTTCAATTATGGGTTACAGTGCCTGAATGTGCTGAACCCTCTTAGGAGAGCACAGTGGTAAACTCCTCTGAGTGTCACTGTTCCTGTTATTGATGTTGATGGCAGAGCCTTCTAATTCTAACCCCTGCTGAGCCTTTAGAAACCTGGTAGATTGTTAACATGATTAGCAGGAGTTCATGAACTCTGCTCTGTATAAATGCAAAATCCTAAACTTTGATATGGAGTTGGCATTAAAAGGTTTTTCCTCATATTTAAAAACATTTTAATAGTTTAAATTTTAAAAGGACAAACTTATAGAAGCTTAATATTGTAGTTTCTACTATATAAATATTGCATTTTCAAACATAATATACTAAGAGAATTGTTATAGAATTTTATCTGGCAATATGCTTATAATCTTCCCATCACCATTTACAAATAAATAACAGATATTTTTCTATACACTAATGGAAGCAATTTAGAAACTTTTTTTATTTATATAAAGGAAATGTATGGTAGCAACACACTGGAAATCAGTCATTTGGAAATGATTAGAACTGATAGTCCTTAAAGGGTATATTTATCACTCTTTAAATTAAGGAAGCATCCAAAGGAACAATGGTTACATTAGATTTACAGTTAAGATACTCAGTTGCATGTGTTGTAGTTGTAAATCAAGTTTATTTTTAAGAGGTTATTTGGATATAGAGGCTAGAAAAATTTCCTGGTGCCACTTTAATTTTTCTCTGCTTGTTGGACATGAAGAGAGGGAGACAAAGACTCTCAGAAAGGGAAAGACGGGCTGGTGAAGGACAAACTAAGGTGAGTGAGATGCTGAGTTCATTATTTCTAGTAAAAATTTCCCACCAACTGGAGAGCATTCACCTGTATACTTAAAGAACACTTGAATGAATAAATAAATAAATTCAAGTGCTCTTTAAGTATCCTCTAAATACAGAGCATTGTGGGAAGGTTCTATTTCTTTTCCAATTTTGCCATCAAGGAACAAGATTCCTTTTTCTGGGGGGGAAGGTGCACTGAATTATCAAAGGAGTGGTCATCTTTCTCTTCCTCCTTCCTTCTCTGTCTTTCTCTCTCTCTGCCCTGTTCCCACTGGTCTCTCTTTTAAGCTGAAGGAATATGTTCTGCCCTTATTCTAGCTATGGGCTAAGTCACAGGGCAAGACTACATGGGCCTAAAGAGTTCTTTCTGGGAAAGGGTGGCACTTTCTGGAGGGTCCTGGGGTTCTTTCTTTGTGTGGAAAGTTGAATTATCTTGACATCATTAACATTTATTGAGTATTTGGTGAACAGCTGGGGACATCAAAAGGAATAAGAGCCAATGCCTATCTTTTAGGAACTCATGATGTCAGTCTCATTTCTTCAGGGAGAAAAATACATAAACCAGTACTTGCAGTATATCTTTAAAGATGCCCCAATAGAGGTAAGCACTAATAATCCCACAGGTAGATATAAGTAATCTGTTGGGCAGTGAGGGAAAGCTTTACAGAGGAGTGACGTTGGAGCTTAATCTTAGAGTATGAAGGAGCTCACCAGGCAGGGAACAACATTTCATATAGAGAAAACAGAACGTGCAAAGAATCATGAAGAAACATGCTGTGCTTGGGGAGTGGCACATAACCTGTTGTGGTCAAACTGCAGGGTTTGAAATAAGGTCTATGAGTGCAGAGGGGGAAATTGCAAGAGATGAGGATGTTAAGGAACACTTCATCAATGTAATGAAGAATGTTGTTTGGATTTGGATTTTTATTTTGAGAACCAGAGGGAACCCATCAGAGGTTATTAAAGTTAGTAAAAGAGAAAATATTAGATTTATGTTTTAGAAAGTTCACTTTGGTACAAAGATTGGCCAGAAAAAAGATCAGAAATGAAAGTTAGGAATCCAGGGAGGATATGATGAAAGCTTTGTATAAAACAGTCGCAGTAGGCCGGACATGGTGTCTTATGCCTGTAATCCCAGTACTTTGGGAGTCCAAGGTGGGAAGATTGTTTGAGCCCAGGAGTTTGAGACCAGCCTAGACATAGCAGGACTCCATCTCTACAAAAATTTTTTTTTTAAAAATTAGTTGGGCATGGTGGCTCACACCTGTAGTCCCAGCTACTTTGAAGGCTGAGGTGAGAGGATCCCTGGAGCCCAGGAGTTCGAGGTTATAGTGACCTATGATCGCCACTGCATTCCAGCCTGGGTGACAAAATGAGATCCAATCTCAAAAAAACAGAACAAAACAAAGAAACACAAACCAAAAAATCTCAAAAAACAGTGGCAGTAGGATTGGAAGATAGGTACAGATTAGAAAGAGATTCTAGAAGTACATTCAATAGCACTTGGTGATAGATTGGATTTGGTAGTTGAATTAGAAGAAATAATGAAGAATGACTTCAGAACTGCTTTGACTTTGGGAACTGGAAGATAGAGTATGGATGGTGGAAAGAGGTTTAGGAGGAATGGAGATAACTTTGATTTTAGAAATGATCACCAATCAGTTACTGATGGCCAGTTTGGCCTGTGGGTTTTAAAAGAGAGAATGGTTTAAAAAGGTACGTTTGGGAGTTGCAATCATTTAAGGGGTAGGAGAAGCCACAGAAATAAATAAACTTGTTAATCTAGAGCTTCTGAATGAGAAGAGAAAGCTCTAAGGAGTGAGCCCTGGGTAATAATCAGGGAGGGCACAGGAGAAGGAGGACTAAAATAGGGGTGTCCAGAAACCCAAAGGGCCAAGAGTTCCAAGGAGGGAACAGTCAGCAACATTGCTTGCTGTAGCAAACTGCTCTTGAAGTGCTCTTCCCCAGGCTGCCCACCCAGAAGGGGTGCTCTCTTGGAGGCTAGGAAGAGAACACTTCCACTTGAGTAAATGTTTCCTTCTCCCTCTGTCTTCCTCTTATTCTCTTTCTCCTACCCTTTTATTCTTTTTTTTTTTTTTTTTAAATCATGATTCCTTTCTGCAATGAATTTTGGGTTCCTTCCATATCCTTAAAAAACATAGTACTTGCATTGCTAGTTCAAAAGTAACATGCTGAAACTTGAGCTAAGATTCATTTTGCTTTCAACACAGAATTTTTCTCTACAGATCCGGTTCAGACACGCTTCTCTGCTCTTAAAACTTGCTTTTAATAAGACAGTCCTCCAGAGCCCAAATCTCATTTTGAGGAGAGGATACACGACCTATATCAGGGCTCAGGCTGCATTGAAGTCTGTTCAGCCACTTGGAGTCTCTACTTAAATTCTGTATCATTGTTTCAGAGGCAATGCAAGCATAACAATCGTTAATTAAGAAGAGCCAGGTGGCTGGGTGTGGTGGCTCCTGCCTGTAATCCCTGCACTTTGGGAGGCCAAGGCAGGTGGTTCACCTGGGGTCAGGAGTTCAAGACCCACCTGACCAACATGATGAAACCCCGTCTCTACTAAAAATTTAAAAAAATCAGCTGGGCGTGGTAGCGCATGCCTATAATCCCAGCTACTCAGAATGCTGAGGCAGGAGAATCGCTTGAACCTGGGAGGTAGAGATTGCAGTGAGCCAAGATCATGCCACTGTACTCCAGCCTGGGCAACAAGAGCAAAACTCCGCCTCAAAAAACAAACAAACAAAAACAGAAAGATAAGAGCCAGTCGTTCTTCTTTTCTAATTCCCAGGTTCTCTGAAACTTCTTGTTATGAAAATAGTTCTTCATCAGATCAACAGGAAACTCAGTCTTTTGGGATTCAGACAAACATGAAGCCATCAACCCTTGTGGTTGAATATCCCACTTACACCGAGTATTGAGAAATTTTTCTATCCAATGTCACTGATCCATAGAAAATAAGTAATAGAGAAAAGGATCCAAACTTGTTTGTTTGTTTGTTTGTGGTGTTGCCCACGCTGGAGTGCAGTGGCATGATCATAGCTCACTGCACCCTCGACCTCCTGAGCTCAAGCAATCCTCCTGCCTCAGCCTCCCAAGTACCTAGGACTATAGGCACATGCCACCACGCCCTGCTAATTTAAAAAAACTTTTTGTAGAGATGGGGTCTTGCTATGTTGCCCAGGCTGGTCTTGAACTC
Source organism: Theropithecus gelada (assembly GCF_003255815.1). Taxonomy (NCBI): domain Eukaryota; kingdom Metazoa; phylum Chordata; class Mammalia; order Primates; family Cercopithecidae; genus Theropithecus; species Theropithecus gelada. Next base: position 85,815,894 of record NC_037670.1, read on the forward strand.
CTAGCCTCAAGAAGTCCTGCAGTGTTGGACTCCTAAAGGGATGGGATTACAGGCATGAGCCATCATGCCTGGTCTCAGGATCCAAAGTTCTATCAGATGTGAAAAAAGTTGCAAAGAAGAAATCAAGACTAAAAATAAAAGAAGAAAAATGCTAACATATTTTTCAAGTACCTACCATGAACCAGACACCTGCTATGTATTTAATATTATTTTATTCAATCCTTAAATTCCATGAGATATCATTCCACCCATTTTGCCATTGCACTCCAGCCCGGGCAACAGAGCAAGACCCTGTCTCAAAAAATAAATAAATAGAAACAAAAATAAGTTAAAAAGTGGGGAAATAAAGTTAAGCTATAGAGTTTTTATTAGTTTTCTTTTCTTTTGAAATGGAGTCTTGCTCTGTCACCCAGTCTGGAGTGCAGTGGCGTGATCTCGGCTCACTGCAACCTCTGCCGCCTGGGTTCAAGAGATTCTCCTGCATCAGCCTCCCGAGTAACTGGGATTACAGCTGCACACCACCACACTTGGCTAATTTTTGTATTTTTAGTAGAGCTGGGGTTTCACCATTTTGGCCAGGCTGGTCTCGAACTCCTGACCTCAAGTGATCCACCCACCTCAGCCTCCCAAAGTGCTGGGATTACAGGCGTGAGCCGCCGCACCTAGCCTATTAGTTTTCTTTTTGCTTGTCTGCTTGTTTATGCAAACACTGTTAAATTTTTATCAAACTAAAATAAATGGGTTTTAAGATAGTATTTGTAAACCTCATTGTAACCTCAAACCAAAAAACATACAATGGATACACAAAATATAAAAAGTAGGAGACCAAATCATATATTAGATAAATTACCCAAATCAAACAATGAATACATAATGGACTGAGATTCAAACCCTGACAATGACTCCAAGGCCTATGTTCTTATAATCAAAAAAAGAAGGTGACAGAGGAGAAAAAGATAAAAATGGACAGGAGGAATAGCAGTATTTCTTGCTTTCTCAGCTTCTTTCTTGCCAGCTGACAGAAAGTTTTCTTTCTGTTGCCCAAGAATCCCAACTAATTTGCTTTATATCTTCTCTTATGGATTCAGGCCGGAGTTTACCCTTGCCCACAATCTCCTCATCCTTCTTTGAGCCTACTGACTCAGAAGATTGTGGACATGTCTGAAAAAGAATTCCTCCAGGAAGAGTCAGGACGTGTGTCTTACCACACATTCCTGCTGTTTGCACAGCTGTATTTGTTGCTCTTAATGGTAGAGAAGGGAGGCACAAAGGACACTTAGTTTTAGAAAACTTTTCATGGTCTAGCTAGAAGAAATTAAACTAAGAGCCAGAGGTTTCCCACTGCTTTTTCTAGAGCCCAAGATTCTTTTATTTTTGAGTTCTCTGTCTTGTTAGTGAGGAAGCATTATAGCAACTATTATATAAATGCTACAATTTATTTTTGAAATTTGAGAGATGTGTCTCTCTAAATAAATTATTTTTCATTCTTCTTAGAAAATATTTAAAGTGTCTTTCTAAATGAAGTATTCTTGACTTTTCTTTGACCAGAACAGGGTCATTGTATTCAGTGACCACATCGCTCACCAATGCTAAACCATCCTCTTCTGCCTCCCCTAACAACTATGGATCTGTTTTTTTCCATTTAAAGGCAACTGTTCATGGAAATACTGCTATGAAGGAAAATATTGTGAGTCAATAAACTTTGGGCCAAATCCAATCCTCAGATAATGAAGTCAGTAGTACTTGAGCAAGAAGAAATTTGCCCTGTGATAGTAATAAGTCTGTTATTTGTATGTCATAGACACAAATGGCTAAATGTATTTCAAGGTCTTGCTTGAAATTAAATGGATTTCCCTATGCATCCATAACTAATTTATTGGCTATTCATAAAACTATGTTTGCTTAGATCCTAATTCCTAGTGAGTAGGATTTATTTAATAACTGAAATAGAGAAGAATATTTACCTGTAGTAAATATAGGGCCTCGTCAGTATTGCTTTGTGTTGCTTGAGCATTTATACCTTTTGGGCAAAAGTGGTGATACCTTACCTTAGATAACTCAAGGGACAAGCTGAATGATTAATAGTGAAAATATTGGACCATGTAATAAAGGGTTAATATTGCAATGATTAGGAAATTGTTAATATTCTCATGAAATATTACTGTAAAGGTAGGTACCTGTTTTACTGTGACTGTCTCTAAACTAAGTGGATCCCAAATCAGATTCTGTGAAGTATAAACTGTATTAAAAATTATATTTGAGCCAAAAGTCCCTTCTCCTTTCCACAGCAATTACAATTTTGATCAAATCAGTGCTAAACAATATTACTTTTTCTTCCTAGCTATGGTGGGTCTAGAAATAGTTTGTGACAGAAAAGTCTTTTTATAGCTTTGCTTTCAACATGCATTTACGTTTTAATGATACGTTCTCTGCTAGTAAAAATGTAATTGTAGTACACAGAAAATCAACATGTTTTAAGCTTTCTGAGTGTATTTAAACTGTCAACAGTGAGCTGTCTGACATACAACATTACTCTGTTTCCGCTGTTAATGGCTAGGTTGTTTTCTAAAGACAGTCTAATGACACAAGACTCCTAAATCCTGTTGGACCGTGTGAACTAAGAATGACCTGAGTGAATAGGGATGCTTTGGCCATCTGTCATTGACAGCCACATTGATCTGGAGATGGTGGCTGAGGGCACTGTGTACTGAGGGTATGGCAGTTTGCTGAGGTGATGATAACCATCACTGATACCTTTGTTATGTACTTGATTTCTCATTGTATCTTCCCCAGCTATGGAACCCTTGGGCAGTAAGTAACCTGGTTTAAAAAGTACACTTCTAGGTCAGAAGGTTACATCAGTTCTCATACATTATTCTCCTAGGTCACCATTTAGCATGTCTAAGTAAAGTTTCCCTCCCCACCCCCAGAAAAAGAGCTTTTTAAAAGTATTTATTTTGAAAAATTTCAAGCATACAGGAAGTTATATACACTACCTGGATTCACCAGTTGTTACTATTTTGCCTTTGTCCATCTATGTATCTGTGAACCATTTCAGATAAAGTTGCAGATATGACTGACAGTTCACCCTTAAATACTTCAGCAAAGACGTTCTAAAAATAAGGCCGTTTTTCTATCTACCCACAATGACATTATTACAACTGAGAAAATTAACATAATTCCCAAATATCATCCAATAACCTATCCATATTCAGATTTCTCCATTTGTTCCCCAAGTATTTATAATTTTTTTTCAAACTGGGATCCATTCATGGTTAAAGTTTTACATCTGACTCTTATGTCTCTTAAGTCAAAAGAGCTCCTTTTTTAATCTTAAAAAGGCATGGCAAAAATGAAGAGAAAAATATGGACCTCAGGCTCTATTATATGTAGAAATAGATAATTAAAGTATTTAAAACATTTTTTTTTAGAGTCAGGGTTTCACTATTTTGACCAGGTTGGTGTCAAACTCTTGGCCTCAAGGGATTCTCCTGCCTCGACCTCCCAAAGTGTTGGGATTATAGGCATGAGCCCAGCCTAATTAAAGTGTTTTGTTCACACATGTGTTCCACCCCACCTAAATTCCAAAGCAATTTAGATTCTAGCTGATGAAATTCTCGCCACATTTAAATGTTGGAGTAAGGCCGTTTTGGCTACTTTTTTAAGGAGAGAATGATTTTTCTTTTTGAGGTATCTCTGTTTTTCAATCTTTGCATGGTAATGAGAAGTGAAACTCTTAAAAGACTGCCTTAGATAGATATTTACATATTAGTGAGTAGTCAGGAAAAGTTGAATGGTCACATTGGAACAATGAATACATTACGAATATTATGAGAAGTCATAGTTGTGAATGACAGATCATCTCAAAAGTAGTATTTAGTTCTAAAAGTTGATACGTAGTGGGTTAAGTCACTGCGGTTTGATGTTGCATATAGTGGCAGCAGCTCATTTGGATTAATACAGTAAGCAAGTGATAACAAGTATAGGAGAATTAGAACATATGGTGATAAACACAAATGTAATGAAATGCATTTTCTATATGTGAGAATGACTTTTTTTTTTAATATCTTCCTGTGGTCTCATAAAGATGTTTCTCATCGGCTAGCACTCCATGCTATTGTCTTATATAGTAAAAGGAGTCCCACAGAGTGCTATGTGTTTACATAGTGGGGACTTTGTAAATGTTAATCATTGATGATATCCAAGCCACCTTTCACCCTTTAATGTGATCTAAAGATCACAAAATAAGGCAGTAAGATTGAAAAATTATATAATGTATAAGGAAAACAAACACTAAAGGGACCCAAGAATATAATTTAATTTCTCAGTGGTTACAGTAATCTTCACCGAAATTTAAAACTGTTTCTACTTATTAGCTTTATTTCTTGATTATTTGTTTATTGTTTCTACATATGCACTTTAATTCAACACACATTTGTCATGAGTTTTGTATGTTTCAGGCCACTAGTGTAGAGTCATTTTATTTATTTATTTATTGGAGACAGCGTCTTATTCTGTTACCCAGGCTGGAGTGCAGTGGCAGCACAATCAGCTCACCGCAGCCTCAAATTCTCAGGCTCAAGCAGTCCTCTAGCCTCAGCCTCCCAAGTAGCTAGGATTACAGGTGTGAGCTACTGCACCCAGCTCAAGGCATTATGTATTTTTTAAAATCTTCGTTTTTATTATGGAAAAATGAAAACATACACAAAAGCAGACAGAATAGTATAATGGATTCCTACGTATCCATCATTCGGCTTTGATAAATTATAACATTTTGTTTATCTTGTTTCATCTATCCTCCCCACTATTTGGAAGAGGTGCTGGAGGAGTATTTTAAAGCAAATCCCAGATATCATGACATTTACATATAAATACTTTGTTTTGAATAGAGGCATATTTGCAAAAGTTTCCATTTCTAAAACGTTTTTGACTAGCAATAGATTAATAACCTTAAAATATTCAAACCCTATAGTTAGTGTTTTATTATTGATGAATATTCATTTAATAAAGATATTTGTTCCACAGCAAAACTGAATAGTTTGGAAAAGCATTATGTGCTTATCTGAGGTATAAAATGATGAAATGTTAATAAGTATTTTCATAAAACTTGAATTATGAAATCCTAATCAATATTGATTTGAATAACATAAGATATGGTTTTTGTGAGGGTATATGTGTGTGTATACACGTGTGTGTGTGAAGAGAAAATCATTAAATTATATGTATACCTACACATATATATGCAATGGGAAACATGGTCTGTATGTCTTTCAGTCACGCACTGCTTTCTGCAAAGTCTAGGAGCAATAATAATGCAGAATTCTTATGAAACTTATCACTTTATGATGGATTTGTAATCCAGAAGAAAAATAAAGAATGGTTTAATTGGAGGCAATGAGGAAAAGATGGAGAAGAAGAGGTTCAAGCAAGGTTCAGCCTTTAAGGGTGAAGGCAGAAGAGGATTGTATGAGGAGGGCTCTGTTTGTGCTTCTGTTGTATTCTGGGACAGGCTCATGAACTGTTTTCTTGGGTTCCTGTGCTGTCATACTTTCATGCAAAGCCTATTTCTGATTTTGCATTGCTTCTTGAATTCTAGTATTTTTATTTTATAGTAGAATCATATATTAATACTATAGTGTCAAGCAGGAAAGGACATGAGAAAACACCTGATCCAACCAACTCTCTTATTTTAGATAAAGAAAGATGAGGCCTAAGTTTCAGTGACTTGCAAGCCTGTTAGGACTGTAATCCATGTTTCCTGATTGTTAACCAGGTGGTCTTCCTACTTCACTATGCAGCCTCTCCGTAGTTCAAGCTTCAGGCACAGAGAAGTAACTCTCTGTGCCTTCAAATGTGTAAAGGTTTCCTACTGCAAAGTGAGTAGAATAAACATTCTTCCTGGCCCAACTTTAGGGACAGAACATGCCTTCATTTCAAATAAAGATGTAGTTCACTTGTAGTAATGATATCTTTATTAATGTGAATACATTTCCAAATTTTTTAGAGAGACAGTTTGACTTTAAGAATGGTTTGAACAACCTGCAGTCTTGTGCAACACTGACTGTTGTGTGGATTAAGCAATTTATAAGTGAATTCAGCTAATCAGAATGGTGAGGGGATACACACACTCACACTCCAAATTCTATAATAGTGGTGTTAACTACTAGTAATTCTGTTTGCTTGGGAGAGTCAGAGAAGGCAGTGTTGTAATTCTGATATTTGAGCTTTGTATTTTTTAAAATTTTAGATAGGGTGGAGTATAGTGGTACAGTGGCAAGATCATGGCTTACCTCAGCCTCAACCTCCTATACTCCAGTGATCCTCCTACTTCAGCCTCCTGAGTAGCGGGGACCACCCCACCTGCCTAATTTAAAATTTTTTTTGTAGAGACAAGGTTTCACTTTGTTGCCCAGACTGGTCTCAAACTCCTGGCCTCTAGCAATCCTCCCAGTTTGGCCTCCCAAAGTGCTTGGATTACAGGTGTGAACCACCATGCCTGGCCAATTTGAGTTTTTTGAGAGAAATATCTTACTAGGGATATGTGGGGAAGAGTATTCCAGGGAGCGGCAACAGCATGTGCAGAGACATGGAGACATATTTTGTTCATAGAAGAGGGAATCCTTTGACCCCAAGAACCTCAGTTTGTGTTTGGGTCACTGCTGGAGTTTGGGTATGTTATAGATGGAGTGGGGTGTGTCTATCATGAAAACTCCTCATCCTAATCACATTTGCCTGCCCAGCTTTCTTTCCTCTACTAACTCAGTTCTGTGAAGGAGCAGAGTGATCTTGGCAACTCTTACTAACTTAGTCTCTCGCATCCTTTCAGTTCACCGTTGGATTCAATTCAGATCCATCTTCACTCTGTAGTACCTTTGTTCTCAATCTGCAGTGGTGGTTTTCATGTGTTATGAGTGGGACAAATAAGTTGTCTAAATAGAATTTTCTTAACCATTTTTAAAACGATTCTTTTTTTTTTTTTTTTTTTTTTGAGACGGAGTCTCGCTCTGTCACCCAGGCTGGAGTGCAGTGGCCGGATCTCAGCTCACTGCAAGCTCCACCTCCTGGGTTCACGCCATTCTCCTGCCTCAGCCTCCCGAGTAGCTGGGACTACAGGCGCCTGCCACCTCGCCCGGCTAAGTTTTTGTATTTTTAGTAGAGACGGGGTTTCACTGTGTTAGCCAGGATGGTCTCGATCTCCTGACCTCGTGATCCGCCCGCCTCGGCCTCCCAAAGTGCTGGGATTACAGGCTTGAGCCACCGCGCCCGGCCAACGATTCTTAATTCTCAAACAATTCTCAAAAAAATGCCCAGTAAGATTATTACAGTTTTCAATGCTATTTACAAGTTACCACATGGTGTAGTGGTTAAGAGCATTGGAATCATATAGATTTCAGTTTGAAACTGTCCGTGCTGCTTAGTACGTCTGTGACTTCTTTTGGGAAACTTATTTAAACTCTCCGAGTCTCTGTTTCTTCAAGTAAAGAATTCAGTTTAGTGACTGGCATATTGTGAATACTCTTTCTCTCTCTCGGGGGAAAAGTGGCTTTCTTGATTATTTTGTTGGGATCTAAGTGAAGGATGAAGAAGGAGAAAAACTACATGACATGGTATTCATTTGCACTAGGGCTGTTCTGTAAGTGTTCTCTGAAGACATTTTCTTGTGCCTTTTCTGCTTTTCGGTGGAGTGTGTGAGCAGTTCAAGGTTAGGGACTATGTTTTTTTCTGTTTGTTTCCCTCTCTCCCTGTGGCAATTAGGACTGACTGCACAAATGGATAAGGCAAATAAATAAGTTTGCATTCAATCTTATCCAAAAGCCTGAGAAGTGATCACATAAATATTTTTGACTAGCTAATGTCCTGGACTTCCTAGGGCATCCTGGGTGTGATTCTGACCTTTGCTGTCTCGCTGGAACAGTCCTGATCTAGACCTAATCCCATGGCCGCAGCTGCCTTAGAATTCAACTATGTGCAAGTCCTGGGGCCTTGAGAATGACAATTGGATATGTTTGTGTGTTTATACATCTGTATGCACATATGTATATGTATGTATATACACATACATACATACATATTATATATATCCATACACATGCACACACTTAGAATTTCCTACGTATATGAGTTCAGCATTGCTGTTAGATTAGGGAGAAAATGCTGAAATGTTTGTCTTTTATCTAAGCCATGGAGGCAGGGCTTTGTATCAATTAAAAGGATAGTTGGGCTCTCATGGAGGCAGCTAGCCCAAGGCTGGGGAGCACTGAGCCATGCATGGTGCCCTGCGCTGCCCAGACTAGCAAACAATACACTCAGGATGGCTAAAGGTGACCCCAAGAAACCAAAGAGCAAGATGTCTGCTTATGCCTTTTATGTGCAGATGTGCAGAGAAGAACATAAGAAGAAAAACCCAGAGGTCCCTGTCAATTTTGCAGAATTTTCCAAGAAGTGCTCTGAGAGGTGAAAGACAATGTCTGGGAAAGAGAAATCTAAATTTGATGAAATAGCAAAGGTGGATAAAGTGTGCTATTATCAGGAAATGAAGGATTATGGACCAGCTAAGGGAGCTAAGAAGAAGAAGGATCTAATGCCTCCAAAAGGCCACCGTCTAGATTCTTCCTGTTCTGTTCAGAATTAGGCCCCAAGATCAAATCCACAAACCCCACTATCTCTATTGGAGATGTGGCAAAAAAGCTGGGTGAGATGTGGAATAACTTAAATGACAGTGAAAAGCAGCCTTACATCACTAAGGCGGCAAAGCTGAAGAAGTAGGAGAAGGATGTTGCTGACTGTAAGTCGAAAGGAAAGTTTGATGGCGCAAAGGATCCTGCTATTGTTGCCTGGAAAAAAGGTGGAAGAGGAAGATGAAGAAGGCAAAGAGGAAGAAGAGGAGCAGGAGGAGGCTGAATAAATAAACTGTTTGTCTCCTTGTGAATACTTGGAGTGGGGAGCACCATAATTGACACATCTCTTACTTGAGAAGTGTCTGTTGCCCTCATTAGGTTTAATTACAAAATTTGATCACGATCATATTGCAGTCTCTCAAAGTGCTCTAGATCAGTGGTTTACATGAAGTAGCCATGGGTGTCTGGAGCACCCTGAAACTGTATCAGAGTTGTACCTATTTCCAAACATTTTAAAAATGATAAGGCATTCTCATGTTCTCTTCACTCTCTGCCCTTTGCTGTTGGTGTGACAAGGCATTTAAAAGATGTTTCTGGCTTTTTTTCTTTTTGTAAGGTGGTGTTAACTATATGGTTATTGGCTAGAAATCCTGAGTTATCAACTGTACATGTCTATAGTTTGTAAAAAGAACAAAAAAGCCGAGACAAACTCTTGATGCTCCTTGCTCGGTGTTGAGGCTGTGGGGAAGATGCCTTTTGGAGGGACTGTAGCTCAGGATGTGCACTGTGAGGCTGGACCTGTTGACTCTGCAGTGGGTATCCATTTAACTTCAGGTTGTCTTGTTTCTGTATATAGTGACATAGCATTTTGCTGCCATCTTAGCTGTGGACAAAGGGAGTCAGCGGGCATGAGAAGGTTTTTGTTTTTGTTTTTGTTAAGTGCGGTACTTTTTAAATTTTTTTTTTTTCTCTTTTTTTTCTGAGACAGAGTCTTGCTCTGTTGCCCGGGCTGGAGTGCCGTAGTGCAATCTCAGCTCACTGCAACCTCCGCCTCCCGGGTTCAAGCAATTCTGCTGTGTCAGCCTCTTGAGTAGCTGGGATTACAGGTGCAAACCACCACGCCCAGCTAATTTTTAAATTTTTAGTAGAGACAGGGTTTTACCATGTTGGCCAGGCTGGTCTTGAACTCCTGAATTCATGATTCACCCACCTCGGCCTCCCAAGGTGCTGGAATTACAGGTGTGAACCACCAACCTGGCCTAAACTGTTTGTTTTTAAACAAACTGTAGGAATCTTCATTGTCAGCAAAGCGAAGAGCCATTGCATCAGTGAAAGTTCAAGAACCTCGTCCAGGCACGGTGGCTCACGCCTGTAATATCAGCACGTTGGGAGGCCAAGGTGGGTGGATCACCAGAGGTCAGGAGTTTCAGACCAGCCTGACCAACATTGAGAAACCCTGTCTCTATTAAAAACACAAAATTAGCTGGGTGTGGTGGCTCATGCCTGTAATCTCAGCTACTTGGGAGGCTGAGGCAGGAGAATCGCTTAAACCCAGGAGGTGGGGGTTGTGGTGAACTGAGATTGCACCATTGCACTCCAGCCTGGGCAACGAGCGAAACTTTGTCTTAAAAAAAAAAAAAAAGTTGTAAGTTCAGGAACCTCCTGTACTTAAACACAATTTGCAATGTTCTGTTATTTTTTTTGGTTTGTTTAGAAAGCTGAAATATTTTTGAAGTTAAATAAACAGTATTACATTTTTAAAAAATTAAAAGGATAGTCTTTTCTGTTTAGTAAGATATCTCAAAGTTTCCACATTTATGTTTCTTAGTCCAATATTAAATATTCCAAATCAAATATTTTCTGAATTAAATAATTTCTTTATTTCTATGGGGCTTTGAAATTTATATAACTCTTTAATATGCATTATCTGTCATAGAATCTAATAGGCACTAAAGACATACTAATGAATCAATGAATAAGTTCCATCTACTACTCAAAGCAGACCTATAAGATAGACAGAACAAGGCTGGGTGCAGTTGCTCATGCCTGTAATCCTAGCCTTTTGGGAGGTCGAGGTGGGAGGACCACTTGAGTCCAGGAGTTTGCGACCAGCCTGTGCAACATTACAAGATCCCATCTCTTCAAAAAAAAAAAAAAAAAAAAATTAGCTAGATGTGATGATGCATGCCTGTAGTCCTAGCTACTCAGGAGGCTGAGGTGGGAGGATCTTTTGAGCCTAGGAGTTGGAGGTTACAGTGAGCTATGATTACATCACTGCACTCCACCATGGATGACAGAGTAAGACATTGTCTCTTAGAAAAAAGACAGGCAGAACAAGTATTAAGATTGAATATCATTATTCCCATTTCATAGATGTTAAAACAGAGATACTGAGTTAAAACATCTTGCTCAGACTTACACAACTGATAAATGGCACAGCCAGGTTTTAAGTCTTCCAATTCCCAAATCAGTGAATTTTCTACTACTATCAGTCATTACAGGAAAGACAATTTTTTTCTTTTTTTTGAGACAGAATCTCCCTCTGTCACCCAGGCCGGAGTGCAGTGGCACAATCTTGGCTCACTGCAAGCTCCACCTCCCGGGTTCACGCCATTCTCCTGCCTCAACCTCCCAAGTAGCTGGGACTACAGGCGCCTGCCACCATGCGTGGCTAATTTTTTGTATTTTTAATAGAGGCGGGGTTTCAGTGTGTTAGCCAGGATGGTCTCAATCTCCTGACCTCGTGATCCACCCACTTCGGCCTCCCAAAGTGCTGGGATTACAGGGATGAGCCACCGCACCCCGCCAAGAAAGATAATTTTTAAAACTCTAGTACTTAGTGAGAGAAGATTTATTATTGCAATTAATTCTCCTATTGTTATACCAGATAAGGACTTGATGGTGCTTCCAATTATAGTTGAGTTGTGTATTTGCTCTGTATGATAAACTTTAGACTAAATCAGGTCTTAACTGTGAAATACTTCATACCCCAAGAAATGTAGTAAGAATGGAGCACAGCTATTGATCAAATCCAATGCCTACAAAGCCGTATATCCAGTATGTGTTAAATCTGTTATCCAGATTAGTGTATACATGCTATCTTCTTAACTAACATCTGTTTCTCATACTTCACTGAAATTACCAGTGAGACTACAACTAATAAAATTGGTTTAGAACCCAAATCCAATAAAAGCAAAGTCAATTACATGTTTGTGAGAGAATAAGCATACAGTTAGATCAATATGCAAATTGTGACCTTCAGTGGTCTTTTCTGTCTTCTTTTAAGCTCTTAGTCTTACAAAGATTAACTTACTACCTAGAACTTCATTTTGTGAAGCCACTAAGACTTAAGATTATTAGATTTTTAATTGTTTACATTTGAATGATATACATATATATCTGTGTGTATATATATTTATATATACTTTCTATAATCTCTATATCTTTGTGGGGGAAGCCCTGTTCTAACATCAAAAATAATGGATTAGACAAATAGATATTTTCAGCTTCATGTTAACAAAAGAGCACACCAGGTTAAAAAATTAAGTTCACATCAGCATTGTCTAGGCATCGTGATTTAGACAGCATATTTGATGCTGTGAGAAATATAAAGTTAAGTGATACATTTTGTGGCCCTTAAAAAGTTTACAGTCTAGTGGAAGAGATAAAGTCATGTTAACAAATAACTAAAATACAACGTAGTGTTTACTTGTTTTTATTTATTTATTTATTTATTTATTTATTTATTTATTTATTTTGAGACGGAGTCTCGCTCTGTCCCCCAGGCTGGAGTGCAGTGGCCGGATCTCAGCTCACTGCAAGCTCCGACCCCGGGTTTCCGCCATTCTCCTGCCTCAGCCTCCCGAGTAGAGTAGCTGGGACTACAGGCGCCCGCCACCTCGCCCGGCTAGTTTTTTGTATTTTTTTTTAGTAGAGACGGGGTTTCACCGTGTTAGCCAAGATGGTCTGGATCTCCTGACCTCGTGATCCGCCCGTCTCGGCCTCCCAGAGTGCTGGGATTACAGGCTTGAGCCACCGCGCCCGGCCTACTTGTTTTAAATAGAGGCACAAACAAAAAGCAATTTCATGGAAAACAGATGGAGAGATTTATTCCATACTTGGGAAGGCTTCGTTGAAGAGGTGGCATTTGATCTGATCTTGAAAAACATGTAGGATTTTTGTTTGAGGAAGTGGGAATGCAAGGCTAGGTGGAAGAAATAACAAAAGCAGGCTGGGCATGGTGGCTCCTACTTGTAGTCCCAGCACTTTGGGAGGCCAAGGCAGGAGGATCGCCTGACGCCTGGAGTTTGAGACAACCTAGACAACAAAGCGCGACCCCATCTCTACAAAAAGTTAAAAAAAAATAGTGGCCAGGCACGCTGGCTCACGACTGTAATCTCAGCACTTTGGGAGGCTGAGGCGGGCAGATCACCTGAGGTCAGGAGTTTGAGACTAACCTGGCCAACACGGTGAAACCCCATCTCTACTAAAAATACAAAAATTAGCCTGGCCTGATGGCGAGCACCTGTTATCCCAGCTACTCAGAAGGCTGAGGCAGGAGAATCACTGGAACCTGGAAGGTGGAGGTTGCAGTGAGCTGAGATCATGCCACTGCGGTCCTTCCTGGGTGATAGAGCGAGACTCCATCTCAAAAATAAATCAATAAGTAAATAATAAAAAAAAATTAAATAAATAAAAAAATAGCTACGCATGGTGGTGCACGCCTATAGGCCCAGATACTTGGGAGGCTGAGATGGGAGGATTGCTTAAGCCCTGGAGTTCGGGGCTGTAGTAAGCTTTAATTAAGCCGCCACACTCCAGCCTGAGCAACAGAGTGAGACCTTGTCAGAAAAGGAAAGAAAAGAAAAAAGAGAGAAAGAGAAGGAAAGGAAGGAAAGAAAGGAAAGGAAAGGAAAGAAAGAAAACAAAGAAAAGCAGAGGCCCAGAGGATGTATTGCAAGCATAACTGATGAACAGTGAGAAATATATTTCATCATACTATCAAACATATGGTGAAACAAGCTCTAGCCAGCACCTTCATATTATGGCATTGGCTTAGTTAGCACAGTGGTAGATATATCCCTGAAAGTAATTCTTTGATATTACAGCTGGTAATAACTTACTTATATGTGGAAGTAATTGCAAACCACATATACACTGTACTAAACTAAAACTAAATGTACCACCAACCTAGCTTCCCCTCGAATCTCAAAATGTTTGTAGCCACTCCAGCACGCATCCACATGAGAGGAAGTGTGATAGAAAGACAGAGTGGAAGGAGTCAGTGGCATTACTTGATTGAAGTTAAATATCTTACATTTGCAAATTTTACAAAATTGACTGTGTAAACACACTGATAGAAACTTAAGCTTCCTGAGCTGGGCGTGATGGCTCACACCTGTAATCCCAGCACTTTGAGAGGCCGAAGTGGGTGGATCACCTGATGTCAAGAGTTCAAGACCAGCCTGGCCAACATGGTGAAACCCCGTCTTTACTAAAAATACAAAAATTAGCTGGGTATGGTGGGGGGTGCCTGTAATTCCAGCTACTCGGGAGGCTGAGATAGGTGAATCGCTTGAATCCGGGAGTCGGAGGTTGCAGTGAGCTGAGATCCTGCCATTGCACTCCAGCAGAGGCAACAAGAGCGAAACTCTGTCTCAAAAACAAAACGACGAAAAAAGAAACTTAAGCTTCCTTTGTTTTATGGTAAATCAGCCTGCTCATGACCCTGATGCTAACTTCCTTTCTGTAAATTCATGATGTGCTTTTTGTAGCGGTGCTCCTTAAGCATCTGTTAATAGATTAGAGCAGAATTCCCACATCTTTCTGAAGATCTTAGAGCATACTTGTAGTAAACAACAGCATCTGAGCTATAGGTGATAGGCAGTGTCAGAGTCAAATAAAATGTAAAGAAGTAGTTCAAAATAAAATGTTTTCTTTGGGAAAACAGATTTGCAATTCAGAGCCTATACACAGACCAGGGATATGTCCGAAGAACAAAGAAAACGTTGGGAGTTTTAATAGAAAAAGAAATATTATGTATTGTTTTGAAAGAAAACTCATTGGCCCTGTGGAAGTTGTCAGGCGTGGGCAAGCTGATTAGTGAGTGACAGTGGTAGGTAAAACAAGTCTTAACATTATGACAGTTCATTTCAGCAGCTACTAGGTAAACCTGGTCTTACGTTATAGCAGGTCTTTTAGTAACTGGCTTGTGAGATAATTCCTGGGTAGGTGCTTGTACCCACCAAGTGCTTTTCTTTTCCTCCCCTTGGTTTCTCAATTTTATTTGGGTATGACAAGATAACTCCAACTCATACAATCAGTTTTCACAGCAGGAATAAAGCAGCCAGGTAGGCAGCCAACTTTTAGCTCTCTGTTTTTGTTTGTTTTTTAAGAAGATATCTTGGCCACCTAGGCTGGCTTGCAGTGGTATGATCTTAGACTCACTGTAACTTTGAACTCCTGGGCTCATGCTGCCCTCAGCCTCCCAAGTATGTGAACTATAGGGACGTGCTACCCTGTCTGGTTTATTTATTTATATCTTAGTAAGAGTGGATCATATAAGAGAAAAAAGGTGCTGTTTTTGTTACGTCTATTGCATTTTGTTCTTAGGCAGTCTGAAAAGTTGAACTCACTTATTCAATTTCTAGATAACTTGAGATTCTTTCTTTTGGCTCCTTTCCTTACTTTAGTTTTCTCATTATTTTCCTTTTATTTATTTTTTTCCTTTTATTTATTTTATTTTTATTTTTAAAATTTTTATTTATTTTATTATTATTATTTTTAGAAGGAGTCTTGCTCTGTTGTCCAGGCTGGAGTGCAGTAACATCGTCTGGGCTCACTGCTCCCTCTGCCTCCCAGATTCAAGTGGTTCTCCTCCCTCAGCCTCGTGAGTAGCTAGGATTACAGGCATATACCACCATGCCCAGCTAATTTTTTGTATTTTTAGTAGAGATGGGTTTTTGCCCTATTGCCCAGGTTGGTCTTGAACTCTTGAGCTCAGGTGATTTGCCCACCTCGGCCTCCCAAAATGCTGGGATTACAGATGTGAGCCACCACCCCTGGCCTATTTTCTTTTTAAACAAAAGAAAACGTACATTTTTAAGATTAATATTCCAAGGTCATTTTTCTTTCCATGCCAATTATATAATTTGGAATAAAGAACTTACGGTTTAAAGGCTGTCAACTAACTGAGACCCTTTGTGTTACGGAGAAATGTTGCATTTTGAAAGAAACAGTTATTTTTTGTGAACTTCCTGTTCTCTGGCGGAGACAGACTTCCCAACAGAGTCTATTTGGGCTCGTTTGGCCTGCTGGGTCATTTTACACCCTCTGTCTGTAGCCATCAATTGGTTTATGTTTCTTGTGTAGACATGAGTGATCTGGGACAGTTACATGGCATCCTGTTTTGGATGACAAGAGGGAACCATGAAAATAAATCCATTAATTCCATAAATATTGAGTGAGCACTTGTTTGAGGTAAGTGCTATAATTAGTTTCTGGAAACATGAATATGAAGAAAAAACAGTCCCTGCCATCAAGAAACTCACGATCTAATAGATAAACTCAGTAAACTCAGATAAATTAACACAATAAACTCAGGTAAACACAGATAAACTCAGATAAATCCTACTGAGAAAAGTGCAAAACATGTGGTCACTTACTTTGCTTGGTGGAGATCGGGAAAGCTTTACTGTAGTGGTAGCATTAAAGGTGAGACTTAAGTTATCCATGGGACTTTGCCAAAAAACAATAGGGAAGGCATTCTAGGCAGAAAAACTAACATGTTCCGAGATCTGTCTTTTAGGGAAAGTACTCAGAAAGTGGGGAATATGATATGGAGGAGCATGTGGTATATTCAGGGGAATGCCTGGAGACACAGTGAGGCAATTCAGTCATGCTAGATTATAGCTAAGAAGGTTTGATTTTATTCTATAGGAAGTAACACAATGTGAAAGGCAGAGAAAAAATAAACTTGATGATTATTTTTGAAGATTTATTTGTAGATGATCTATTTATAACAGAACTAAAATTTGATCACATAAACATGGTAACCTGCATGATGCTTTTGGATTATAAATAAATTACTTCATGTTTTCAGATTATGTGCAATTATTACAGGATGAAATTAATTGACTGTAGCCTTTATAGATCTTACATACAAAACACCAGATTCTCTTGTCTTCCTTTAGGTTAGATGAGTAATTATAAGTATGGATTATTATAGTAACAAGAAACAAACTGGGTTGTTTTGAAAAAGCAGTAAGATTTTTTTTAAAGCAAAAAAGCCTTACTCTATGACTTAATTCAAGTTCTATATTAGATTAAGTACTACTTACTGATGGATATGGTAAAATTATTCCTTAACTTAGACAAAGTAAAGGGTATGTTTTCTTTTAAACCAAAGGCAAAGACTTAGAAGGAGGAACAAATTACCAATCTCAGAATTTTAAAAACCAGCCCTCTTTTCTCCCAGGCCATACAGTGAATATGCAACATAGAAAATAAATAAAAGGACTTGGCACAGTGGCTTACAGCTGTAATCCCAGCACTTTGGGAGGCCAAGGTCAGGAGGTCAGGAGATCAAGACCATCCTGGCTAATATGGTGAAACCCCATCTCTACCAAAAATACAAAAAATTAGCTGGGCGTGGTGGCGGGCGCCTGTAGTCCCAGCGACTCGGGAGGCTGAGGCAGGAGAATGGTGTGAACCCAGGAGACGGAGCTTGCAGTGAGCCGAGATCGTGCCGCTACACTCCGGCCTGTGCGACAGAGTGAGACTCTGTCAAAAAAAAAAAAAAAAGAAGAAGAAGAAAATAAAGAAAAGACATTAAAATATTTTTACTAAGTACTGTAAAAGGTTACTAATTATCAGTACCAGCACCTTTTCCCTAGTCATGAAACCTCCAAAGGTTATAAAATGAAAATGTTATTGCAGAGGTGGGGCCAAGATGGTTGACTAGAAGCAGCTATAGTGTGTGGCTCTCATGGAGAGGTGGTTAATACAGCACCTTCAACTGAAGTATCGAAACAAGTGAGTTAATATAGCATCTTCAACTGAAGTATCCAGGTATGCGCATTGGGACTAATCAAGGAAACAACTTAACCTATGGAGAACGAAGAAAAGCACGATAGGATGATGACTCACCCAAGAGCAACATGGAGCCAGGGGAACATCCCCCACCCAGGAAAGCAGTGAGTGAAGGTGCAACCCCAGGAAACATGTTTCTCCCATGGACCCTTGCAACACTTGGGTCAGGAGACTCCCTCGTGAACACACTCCACCAGGTCCTTCAGTCTGATACACAGGGCTGCACGGAGTCTTGACAGAGCAGCTGCTCAGGCACACATGGAAGCCCAGGAGCTTTACATACTCTGGCTCCAGGCCTCCTGGCAAGGCAGGAGGTTAGACCTTTATCCACACTCCTAGGATGGGGGGCTGAACAGCAATGGTCTGTGGGCCCCATTTCTGTGGCATCGCACAGGATAAGACACACTGACTTGGAATTCCAGCCAACCACCAGAAACAGTGTCACACCTACCTGGGATGAAATGGGACACCACTGCTGCTATTTGGGCAATTTGTGCAATTCAGCTGTTCCAGCCTGTGGGCTTCCAAGCTGGCTGGGTGGAAGTGATACCCCAGCATGGCACAGCTGCTCTACAACAGTGTGGCGAGACTGCTTCTAAAAGCAGGTCTCTAATCCCATTCCTCCTGACTGGGTGAGACCTCCCAACCGGAGTCTCTAGCCACCCACTACAGGTGTGTTTGGGCTGGCAACAGGTCTATACCTCCCTAGGAGGGAGCTTCCAGTAGAAGGGGCAGGCTGCCGTCTTTGCTGTTTTGCAGTCTTCACTGGTGATGCTTCCAGGTACTGGAAAATCAGAGGCAATTGGGGCCTGGAGCAGACCCCCAGAAAACTGCAGTAGCCCTACAGAAAAGTGGCCAGACTGTTAAAAGAAAAAGCAAACACCTCATCCAAAGGTCAGCAGCCTCAAAGATTGAAGGTCGATAAGTCCACAAAGATGAGAAAAAAAAAATCAGTGCAAGAAAATTGAAAACTCAAAAAGCCAGAGTGCTGTCTTTCCTCCAGATGACCACATCACATCTCCAGCAAGAATCTGGAACCGGACTGAGGCTGAGATGGCTGAAATGGCAGAAGTAGAATTCAGAATATGGATAAAAGTAAATTTCTCTGAGCTAAAGGAGCATGTTGTAACCCAATGCAAGGAAGCTAAAGGTCATGGTAAAACATTGCAGGAGCTGACAGACAAAATAACCAGTATAGAGAAGAACATAACCAAACCAATAGAGCTGAAAAATACAGTACAGGAACTTCATAATGCAATCACAAGTTTTAATAGCAGAATAGACCAAGCAGAAGAAAGAATCTCAGAGCTTGAAGAGTGTCTTTCTGAAATAAGACAGGCAGACAAGAATAGAGAAAAAAGAATGAAGAGGAATGAACAAAACCTCTGAGAAATATGGGATTACACAAAGAGACTGAATCTACTACTGATTGGTGTGCCTGAAAGATATGGGGAAAATGGAACCAATTTGGAAAAGATATTCTAGGATATCATCCATGAGAACTTCCCTAACCTTGCTAGATGGGCCAACATTCAAATTCAGAAAATGCAGAGAACCCAGGTAAGATACTCCATGAGAATATCATCCCTGAGCACATAATCATCTTCTCCAAGGTCAAAATGAAAGAAAAAGTATCAAGGGCAGCTAGAGAGAAAGGCCAGGTCACCTACAAAGGGAAGCCTATCAGACTTTCAGTGGAAAGCCAAATAGCAGACCTCTCAGTGGAAACCCAACAAGTCAGAAGAGATTGAGGCCCAATATTCGGTATTCTTTTTTTTTTTTTAAGATGGCGTCTCGCTCTGTTACCCAGGCTGGAGTGCAGTGGTGCAATCTCAGCTCACCGCAAGCTCCGCCTCCCGGGTTCACGCCATTCTCCTGCCTCAGCCTCCTGAGTAGCTGGGACTACAGGCGCCTGCCACCACGCCTGGCTAATTTTTTTGTAGTTTTAGTAGAGACAGGGTTTCACCATGTTAGCCAAGATGGTCTCGATCTCCTGACCTCATGATCCGCCCACCTCGGCTTCCCAAAGTGCTGAGATTACAGGCGTGAGCCACCATGCCCGGCCTTGTTATTCCTAAAGAAAAGAAATTCCAACCCAGAATTTCATATCTGGCTAAACTAAACGTCATAAGCAAAGGAGAAATAAGATCCTTTTTAGACAAGCTAATGCTGAAGGAATTCGTTACCACCATACCTGCCTTACAAGAGCACTAAATATGGAAAGGAAAGATTGTTACTCCTGCTACAAAACACACTGAAGTACACAGACCAGTGATGCTATAAAGCAACCACATAAAAATTCCACAAAACAACCAGCTGACATCATGATGACAGGATCAAATGCAAACATATCAACACTAACTTTAAATGTAAATGGGCTCAATGTCCCAGTTAAGGACACAGAGTGGCAAACTGGATAAAGAACCAAGATCTATTGGTATGCTGTCATCAAGAGACCCATCTCACATGCAGTGACACACATAGGCTCAAAATAAAGGGATGGAGAAAAATCTACCAAGCAAATGGAAAACAGAAAAAAGCAGAGGTTGCAATCCTAACTTCTGACAAAGAGACTCTAAACCAATAAAGATCAAAGAAGACAAAGAAAGGCATTATATAGTGGTGAAGGATTCAATTCAACAAGAAGAACTAACTATCCTAAATATATATGCATTCAACACAGGAGCACCCAGATTCTTAAAGAAAGTTCTTAGAGACCTACAAAGAGACTTAAACTCCCACACAATAATAGTGGGAGACTTTAACACCCCACTGACGATATTAGACAGATCATCACCTCAGAAAATTAACAAAGATATTCAGGACCTGAACTCAGCCCTAGATCAAATGGACCTGATATATATCTACAAATATCTCCACCCAAAAACAACAGAATATACATTCTTCTCATCGCCACATGGCACTTACTCTAAAATTGATCACATAATCAGAAGTAAAACACTCCTTAGCAAATGCAGAAGAACTAAAATCATAACAAACACTCTCTTGCACCACAGTGCAATCAAAATTAGAACTCAAGACTAAGAAATTTACTCAAAAGCATACAATTACATGGAAATTGAATAACCTGCTCCTGAATGACTTTTGGGTAAATAATGAAATTAAGACAGAAATCAAGAAGTTCTTTGAAACTAGAGAGATACAATATATCAGAATCTCTGAGACACAGATAAGGCAGTGTTAAGAGGGAAATTTATTGAACTAAATGCCCAAATTAGAAATTAGATCTCAAGTTATAATAACAACCTAACATCACACATAAAAGAATGAGAGAACTAAGAGCAAACAAATCCAAAAGCTAGCAAGAGAGAAGAAATAACCAAAAGTAAAGATAAACTGAAGGAGATAGAAATACAAAAACAATTCAAGAGAACAATGAATCCAGGAGCTGATTTTCTGAAAAAATTGTAAAATAGACCACTAGCTAGACTAATAAAGAAGAAAAGAGAGAAGATTCAAATAAACACAATCAGAAATGATAAAGTGGATATTACCACTGACCCCACAGAAATACAAACAACCATCAGAGAATATTATAAACACCTCCATGCACATAAACTAGAAAATCTAGAAGAAATGGATAAATTCCTGGACACATACAACCTTCCAAGTCTGAACCAGGAAGAAACTGAATCCCCGAATAAACCAATAACAAGTTCTAAAATTGAGGCAATAATAAATATCCTACAAACCAAAAAAGCCCAGGACTAGATGAATTCATAGCTGAATTCTACCAGATGTACAAAGAAGAGCTAGGACCATTACTACTGAAACTATTCCAAAAAATTGAAAAGGAGGTACCCCTCCCTAACTCATTCTATGAAGCCAGTATCATCCTGATACCAAAACCTGGCAGAGACATAGCAAAAAAAGAAAACTTCAAGCTAATATCCTTGATGAACCTCAATGCAAAATTCCTCAACAAAATACTGGCAAACCGAATCTAGCAGCATATCAAAAAACTTATCTAACACAATCAAATAGGCTTCATCCCCAGGATGCAAGGTTGGCTTCACATATGCAAATCAATAAATGTGATTCATCACATAAACAGAACTAAAGACAAAAACCACATGATTATCTCAATAGATGGAGAAAAGGCTTTCAATCGAATTCAACATTCATTCATGTTAAATACTCTCAATAAACTATGTACTGAAGAAACATACCTCAAAATAATTAGAGCCATATATGACAAGTCCACAGCCAACATCATACTGAATGGGCAAACGTTGGAAACATTCCTCTTGAAAACTGGCACAAGACAATGATGCCCTTTCTCACCACTGCTATTCAACATAGTATTGGAACTTCTGGCCAGGGCAGTCAGGCAAGAGAGATAAATAAAGGGCATACAAATAGGAATAGAGGAAGTCAGACTATCCCTGTTAGCAGATGACATGATCCTATATCTAGAAAACCCCATTGTCTCAGCCCAAAAACTTCTTAAGTCGATAAGCAACTTCAGCAAAGTCTCAGGATGCAAAATCAATGTGCAAAAATCGCTGGCAATCATGTATACACCAACAATAGGCAGACTGACAGCCAAATCACAAATAAACTCCCATTCACAATTGCCACAAAAAGAATAAAATACCTGGAAATACAGCTAACTAGGGAAGTGAAAGATCTCTACAAGGAGAACTACAAACCACTGTGCAAAGAAATCAGAGATGACACAAATAAAAAATATTTCATGCTCATACACAGCAAGAATCAATATTATTAAAATGACCATACTGCCCAAAGCAATTTATAGATTCAATGCTATTCCTATTAAACTATCACTGACATTCTTCACAGAACTATAAAAACACTATTTTAAAATTCATATGAAACCAAAAAGAGCCTGAATACCCAAGGCAATCCTAAGTAAAAAGAACAAAGCTGGAGGCATCATGCTAGCCAACTTCAAACTATATAAGGCTACAGTAACCAGAACATCGTGGTACTGGTACAAGAACAGACACATAGATCAATGGAACAGAACAGAGAACCCAGAAATAAGTCTACACACCACCAACTATCTGATCTTTGACAAACCTGACAAAAACAAGCAATAAGGAAAGGATTCTCTATTCAGAAAATGGTGCTGGGATAACTGGCTAAGTCATATGCAGAAGGTTGAAACTAGACCCCTTCCTTTATACCAAAATTAACTCAAGATGGATTGAAGACTTAAATGTAAAACCCAAAACTATAAAAACTCTGGAGGACAGCATCACTCAGGCAGTATCATTCAGGACATAGGCATGGACAAATATTTCATGATGCAGATGCCAAAGCAATTGCAACAAAAGCAAAAATGGACAAATACGAGCTAATTAAAGAGTTTCTGCACAGCAACTATCAACAGAGTAAACAGACAACCTGCAGAACTGGAGAAAATTTTTGCAAACTATGCATCTGACAAAAGTCTAATATCCAGCATCTATAAGGAACTTAAATTTACAAGAAAAAAACCAAACAGCCTCGTTAAAAAGTAAACAAAGGATATAAACAGACACTTCTCAAAAGAAGACACATATGCAGCCAACCATCATATGAAAAAAAGCTCAACATTGCTGATCATTAGAGAAAGGCAAATCAAAACTACAATGAGATACTACCTCACACCAGTCATAATGACTATTATTAAAAAGTCAAAAAATAACAGATGCTGGTGAGGTCGTGGAGAAAAGGGAATGCTTATATACTGTTGTTGGGACTGTAAATTAGTTCAACCATCGTGGAAGACAGCGTGGCAATTCCTCAAAGACCTAAAGACAGAAATACCATTTGACCCAGGAATCCCATTACTGGGTATATACTAAAAGGAATATAAATTGTTCTATTATAAAGGTAAATGCATGTGTATGTTCATTGCAGCACTATTCACAATAGCACAGACATGCAATCAACCTAAATGCTCATCAATGGTAGACTGGATAAAGAAAATGTGGTACATAAACACAATGAAATACTATGAAGCCATAAAAAAGAACAAGATCATGTCCTTTGCAGCAACATGGATGAAGCTGGAGGCCATTACCCTTAGCAAACTAATGCAGGAACAGAAAACCAAATACCATATGTTCTCACTTATAAGTTGGTGCTAAATGGTGAGAACACATGGACACATAGAGGGGAACAACACACACTGGGGCCTACTTGAGGGTGGAGAGTGAGAGGAAGGAGAGGATAGGAAAAATAATTTAGGGTAATAGGCTTAATATCTGGGTGATAAAATAATCTGCACAACAAACCCCCATGACACATGTTTACTTATGTAACAAACCTGCACAGGTACCCCTGAACTTAAAAGTTTTTTTAAAAGTTTGAAAAAGAAAATGTTACTGCTTTTCTCTTATTAAAAGAAGATGAATACCATCCTGGCCAACATGGTGAAACCCTGTCTCTACTAAAAATACAAAAATTAGTAGAGACATGGTGGCACATGCCTGTGGTCCCAGCTACTTGGGAGGCTGAGGGAGGAGAATCCTTTGAACCCGGGAGGCGGAGGCTGCAGTGAGCAGAGAGTGAGCAGAGATCCCGTCACTGCACTCCAGCCTGGGCAACAGAGTGAGACTCCAACTCAAAAAAACAAAAAAACAAAAAAAAACAAAAGATGAATAAATATTCATACTGAACCTCACATTACTCTAAACCTGTCGAAGTAAACTTGCAAGAATTATAGCTGTCATCCTCTACCATCAATCTTAGTAGGTATAAAAGTATTTGTCTAAATCATATTGACTGAGTGCTTATTCTGTGCATACTCAGTGCTATTGAGGGTTCTGTAAAGTACACTCAAAAGAAAAATTAATAGTACAAGATACTAGAAAACTTGTCAAAAGATGTCTGTGATTATGTACCAATGATGGGGTCAAACATAGGTGCTGGGATCTACAAGAGAATTCCCAAGGATGGGTATTAATACTGTTTTATATGATGAATATATTTTATGTAAATGATATTATAAGGTATATGTCATTCTGTAATTTTTTTGAAGAGATTGTTCCATATTAGTGCATAAAAAAATCTGTCATTCTAAAGTTTCATGCTACTTTTTGGTATGTATATACCATAGTCTATTTAGCTGTTCTTCCATGTTGGTTGACATTTAGGTAGTTTTTAATATGTAAATGGTTTTTAAAAGGGTCTGGAGCATCCAAAGGGTTGAAGTGAACTTTAGCTTTATTATGTTTAACTTTTTTAAAATAAGGATATATTAATATTCTATTTGTGTAATTAAAACTTAAATATTTTGGCTGGGCACGGTGGCTCACGCCTGTAATCGCAGCACTTTGGGAGGCTGAGATGGGTGGATCATTTGAGGTCAGGAGTACAAGGCCACCCTGGCCAACATGGTGAAACCCCGTCTCTACTAAAAATACAAAAAAAAACCCAACAAAAAACAAAACTGGGCGTGGCGACGCGTGCCTCTAACCCCAGCTACTGGGGAGACTGCGGCAGAAGAATCGATTAAACACAGGAAATGAAGGTTGCAGTGAGCCGAGATCATGCCACTGCGCTCCAACCTGGGAGACAAAGTGAGACTCCATCTCAAAAATAAAATAAGGCTGGGCGCGGTGACTCACGCCTGTAATCCCAGCACTTTGGGAGGCCGAGGTGGGCGGATCAGGAAGTCAGGAGATCAAGACCATGGTGAAACCCTGTCTCTAAAAATACAAAAAAAATTGGAGGGGCGCAGTGGTTGGTGCCTGTAGTCCCAACTACTCGGGAGGCTGAGGCAGGAGAATGGCGTGAACCCAGGAGGCGGAGCTTGCAGTGAGCAGAGATTGCGCTACTGCACTCCAGCCTGGGTGACAGAGAGAGACTCCGTCTCAAAATAAAATAAAATAAAATAAAATAAAAATAAAACAAAACTTAAATATTTTAATAACGCTTATTTTGGGCAACCATTTAACACTGGCCCCCACTCCCACCATCCTTACAGCATACTAGTCTACCCCTGATATGTACAGCCAATCAGTCAGCTTGGATAGGTATCTTAGTTTTCCACTGGGCTATTATCCATTGGGAACGAAGCTTTCCTTAAATCCCAGTCTGTTTGACTGAAGCTTTGTTTCCTTTGGTGCCTTTCTGTTAACTTCTATTGCCTCCAGTAAATAGAAGGTAATGTGTATTTTAATTGTTAATGTGGTTGCTTAGTTTTCTAAACAGTAACTTTTGATTTAATGCTGTTATGTGGTTATCTCAGCTTGACCTTTCTATGTCATCTTTTTGATTCGAAAAAATTAAAGTAGCTGTTGTTTTATACATTTTAGTTTTCAAAACAAATTTCATCTTGGATGGTTTTCATTTAGAAAAATTTGGCCTGTACACTTTTATTTTATTTTATTTTATTTTATTGTATGAACTTTAATTGGTGTCATTCTATATTTAATAACACACTAAGGAAAGAACACAACCAACATTATAAAATCTAAATAGTAATACAGTTACAATTAAATATTTTGGGCCAATCTCTTTTCACACCGGACTTTCAAAGTCATTTATTTTCCTATTAAGTAAAGATGTGAAGAAACTAAAAGTAGTTATTTCAAACAAATTAAGCACACATAAATGTTTCTGGGCTTGTCTGAGATTTTTTTCAGAAAAAAAGTTAAAGGCTATTGTAATTTTTGTTAAAAAGGAATAACAGCTAGTTCCTTTCATCTCAACTTCACTTCAGTAAGTTGAAGATAGTTCACAAAAGCCGGAATGTTTTTCCAAGTGCAAGATAAAATTATTGGTTTCTATAAATACAATATTGGAATAATAACATTTTTAAATCCTCTTCAGAGTACAGTAGTCCTCCTTATCTACAGTTTCACTTTCTGTGGTTTCCGTTACCCAAGGTCAACCATGGTCAGAAAATATTAACTAGAAAAATCCCAAATAATTCATGTTTTAAATTGTGTACTGTTCTGAGTAGTGTGACGAAATCTGATGCCCTTCTGCCCTTTGTCCAGCATATCCATGCTGTATCCACTACCTGCCTGTTGGTCACTTAGTAGCCATCTGGGCTGAAAAACAGACTATTGTGTATTGTAGTACTTGTGCTCAGCTAACCCTTATTTTACTTAATAATGGCCCTAAAGTGCAAGAGTGGTAGTGCTGGTATATTGTTATAATGGTTCTATTTTTATTATTAGTTATTGTTGTTAATCTCTTACTGTACCTAATTTATAAATTAAACTTTGTCATAGGTATGTATGTATGTATAGGAAAAAATATAGTATACATAAAGGGTTCGGTACTATTTGCAGTTTCAAGCATCCGCTGGGGGTCTTGGAACATATCCCCTTTGGATAAGGGGACTACTTTACTTTTAAAAACTTTACCACAACAAATATTTATATATAAGGCAGAAGTTCAGCAGAAAATTTTAAAACTAAGTGCTTCATCTTCTCTTTGCTGTCTTAGGAGTTGTTTTGGAAATGCTCAGGTCACCACATAGGGATAGGAAGTCAATCCATAGTAATCCCTACAGTTTACCCCAGAGCTTTGCTTTCAGATATGCTCTTTAAAAACTGCACTTGGCTGGGTGCAGTGGCTCACGCCTGTAATTCCAGCACTTTGGGAGGCCAAGGTGGGCAGATCACCTGAAGTTGAGAGTTCGAGACCAACCTGACCAACATGGAGAAACCCCGTTTCTACTAAAAATACAAAATTATCCGGCCATGGTGGCACATGCCTGTAATCCCAGCTACTCAGGAGGCAGGAGAATTGTTTGAACCCGGGAGGTGGAGGTTGCGGTGAGCCGAGATCGCACCATTGCACTCCAGCCTGGGCAACAAAAGCAAAACTCCATCTCAAAACAAACAAAAACCGCACTTAGTATTTTTTTCCTAATAAGAGCGTATTGTGAAAGACTTTTGAGACTTGAAAAACATTCCTTCCAGTTTTTGATTGTGGGAGTTTCCAGGGAATGTGTTTATAACTTTTAATTTTTTGGCAGGATACATTTTCTTCCTTACCTTCTCACTGCTGTGTTATAGACAAGGTAAGAAGCAGGTAGAAAGAAGGAGGGCACATGCAATAATGAACCTAAGTGAAATAACATGGTAATTGAAATCTAAAAGGCAGGGAGGGTTCGATCTTTGGGCTCACCTATAATTTGTGCACCATAAATGTAGAAGGAAGTCAGCAGGGACTTTCTAATGACAGTGCTGTCTATAACAGTATCATCAAGCAAGACATTGGCATAAATCATTGGCACTTTGCAAAGTGTCACTTCTGTCAACCTTCTAGTGATGTGATCTTTCGTCTTTCAAATCCATAGACTGGCATTTGGATCAGCTAAGCATCTTACATCCTGTCTTGCATATTAAAGCTCTTTTAGCCAATATTGTAATAGTGAAATAATGCATGTCCTAAAATATTTTTAAGCAAGTGACCTAATAACTAAGCTTTGGTCTCAGTATGGCTTGTAGTTTCCTGTTTGCAAATGCAGATGCAGCTGTTATTCATTTTTGGAAGTTCCTCAGGGGAAAAAATAGATTATGAAGCATTGGTGATTTTATATCATTTCAGAGGACTTCTATTAATAAGGCTTTTAAGTTCAAAGGCAGTTTTACTTTGGGTTTAAGTTTAATTCAGGAAATAAACTGCTTGTTAAAGTGATTGATTTGCAGTTGGATGAATTGTATAAAAACAGAAATAATGACATTGATAAAAAAATTACATTTGGCTAGGTGAAATAAAATTAATCCACATCTGTACGTAACAAGATGGAAAACCTGTATGCTTCACTCTAATTTAATTTGAATGAATGCTTGCATTCAGCAGGATTGGTATTTCAATCTATGTAGCTGAAGTCCTATAGAATTTGAATTGTTTATTGGTTCTGAAGTTAAACTGAAAAATATCTTGAAAGGCATAAACCTTGTTCATATCTCCTTGTTAAGTTTCATCATCATTTTTCTCTGCTAACTTTACATTCAGAGTACAGTATTTTGAGAAGACTAAATTTGGAATAACAGCTGTAATACCAGATCAGCCTGATGGTTTGGGGTTGCAATACTACTGTTAATTTTATTTTAAAAATAGGCTTTTTTTTTTCTTTTTTTAAGAGCAGTATTAGGTTCAAAGCAAAATTGAGAGGAAGATACAGAGATTTTCCATAAAACCATATAACCCCTGCTTCCATCCATGCATAGCTTCCCCCATTATTAACTTTCCCCACCAGAGTGATACATTTGTTCCAACTGATGAACCTACATTGACACATTATTATCACTCAAAGTCTATAGTTTACATTAGGGTTCTCTCTTCATGTTGGGCATTCCATAGGTTTGGGTAAATGTATAATGACATGTATCCACCATTGTAATATCAGAGTATTCTCACTGCCCTAAAAATCCTCAGTGCTGTTCATTTCTCCCTCTCCCCTAACTCCTGACAACCATTAATCTTTTATCTGTCTCTATTGTTTTGCTTTTTCCAGACTATCATATAGCTGGAATCATATAGTAGTTAGCCTTTTTAGATTGGCTTCTCTCACTTAGTAATATGCATTTAAGTTTCTTCCATGTCTTTTTATCTCCTGGTAGCTTATTTCTTTTTAGTACTGAATAATATTCCATTGTCTGGATATACCTTTGTTTATTTATCCATTCACCTACTGAAGGACATCGTGGTTGCTTCCAGGTTTTGGCAATTATGAATAAAGCTGCTATAAACATCCATGTGCATGCAGGGTTTTTTTGTGTGTGAACCGTAAGGTTTTAACTCATTTGGGTAAATACCAAGGAGCATGATTGCTGGATCATAGATTATGGTTTTTTGTTTTGTTTTGTTTTGTTTTGAGCTAGAGTCTTGCTCTGTCACCCAGGCTGGAAGTGCAGTGGCGTGATCTCGGCTCGCTGCAACCTCCGCCTCCCGGGTTCAAGGGATTCTCCTGCCTCAGCCTCCGGAGTAGTTGGGACTACAGGCACGCATGCCACCATGCCCGGCTAATTTTTGTATTTTTAGTAGAGACGGGGTTTCACCATGTTGGCCAGGATGGGGTCAGGATGGTCTCGATCTCTTCACCTCGTGATTCGCCCACCTCAGCCTCCCAAAGTACTGGGATTACAGGTGTGAGCTACTGCGCCCGGCCAGCCCGTTTTTAAATTGGATTGTTTGTTTTCTTACTGTTGAATCTTTTTTTTTTTTTTTTTTTTTTTTGAGACCGTCTCGCTCTGTCACTCAGGCTGATGTTCACTGAACCCTGGACTCCTGGGCTCAAGCAATCCCCTCTCCCTCAGCCTCTCAGGTAGCCAGGACTACAGGCATGCACCATCATGCCCAGCTAATTTTTAAATTTTTTGTAGAGATGGAGTCTTACTGTGTTTCCCAGGCTGGACTCAAACTCCTCAGCACAAGCAATTCTCCTGCCTCAGCCTCCCAAAGTGCTGGCATTACAGGTGTGAGTCACCATGCCTGGCCTTGTTGTTGAATCTTAAGGGTTATTTATATGTTTTGGATAATAATCCCTTATCAGATATGCCTTTTATAAATATTTTCTCATTCTCTTGATGTGTCTTTCATAGAGCAGAAAATTATAATTTTTATAAACTCCAGCTTATCAATTCATTCTTTCGTGGATTGTGCCTTTGGTGTCATATCTTAAAAGCCATTGCCAAACCCAAGGTTATCTAGATTTTCTCCTACATTATCTTCTAAGAGTTTTATAGTTTTGCATTTTACATTTAGGTCTGCAATCCATTTTGAGTTAATTTTAATAAAGGATGTAAGTTCTGTATCTACATTCATTTTTTTGGATATGGATGTTCAGTTGTTCCAGCACTATTTCTTGAAAAGACTATCTTTTCTCCAGTTATGGCGCTTGCTTCTTTGTGAAAGGTCTTTTGACTGTATTTATGTAGGTCTCTTTCTGGATTTTCTATTCTATTGTTTCGTCATTCACCAATACCACACTGTCTTGATTACAGTAGCTTCATAGTGAGTCTTTGAAGTCAAGCAGTGTCAGTTATTCAACTTTGTTATTTTCCTTCAATATTATTTTTGTTATTCTGGGTCTTTTCCCTCTCTATTTAAACTTCAGAATTAGTTTGTCAATATCCACAAAATAACTTGCCAGGATTTTGACTGGTATTGCTTTGAATCTACAGATCAAGTTTGGAAAAACTGATATCCTCACAATGTAGAGTTTTGCTATCCATGAACATGAAATATTTCTCCATTCACTTCTTTGATTTACTTCATCAGAGTTTTATAGTTTTCTTCATATAGGTCTTGTAATATATATATTTCATTAGATTTATATTTAAGTATTCCATTTTTTGAATGCTAATATAAATGGTATTGTGTTTTTAACTTTTTAATTTCAAATTCCACTTGTTAATTGCTAGTATATAGGAAAGCAGTTGGCTTTTGCATATTAATCTTGTATCCTACAATCTTGACTATAACAGGCTATAATCACTGTTAATTTCATTTAAAATTATTTCAGACATAGATACATATTACCTCAAGAAGAGCATTTTGGAAGTGTAAAACATGCTCCCTATCTTCCTGGGAGTTATTCTTGTTATCACCACCGTTACTCCCTACCTCCTGGTTTAGCACCCTAGGAATCTAATAGCTTTTCAAAGCTCTACCATGAATTTACAGTGTCCCAATATCCTTGGAACAATCACATTCCCCTGTGTCTTGCTGCCCTGGGTCTCAAGGAGATCAGAAAGCAGGGTGGCTGCAGATAAGAACAGTAGTCTGATATCTGCTGTTTCAACCCAAACTAAACTTCTAAACTTCCTGGATTCTCAGAGTATCACAGAAACAAGCAGAATCTAATTGACCCAGAAACACAACACATAGAGTGAGAGGCTGTGGTGTTTCCTTGGGTCTACTCAATTCTAGGGGCCTTTAGGTAATATAAATACCCTTTAAGATGGCATAAGACTTTCAAAAAGATAAGGCATATTCTTAAAATTGTTAAATGTTTGTTTCTTTTTTCTACTTGCCTACTCTGGTATGTTTTCATTTGAGTCTGGGCTGCCTGCCTCCAAAGTAACACAACATTAGCAGACACTATAAAATGTTAACTCTTCTGTTTGTATTTTTTATTTGTTTTCTTTGTTAGAATGTGTGGACCTATAGCTTTGCTCAGAACAAATCTTGGCCTTATAGGAAACAATCAAACCATTCCATTCCAAAGCTAAGTTTGGTAGTTTAATTGGACAAGGTACTATGCTTCCAGTTTTAGTTTCAACTCTTTCAGTGACCCTGTGCATAATTAAAATGGAGAAAAAAAATGAAACAACAGAAAATAATGTGCAGATTAAACAAATACTCATCCTTTCCCCAGCTCTGTCACTGACCTTTGAGATTTCATACAAACAGCTCTCCCTATTTCAACCTTCCATTTATAAGATGGGAATGAGCATTCATGTTTACCACAGAAAGTCCTTATAAAAAACATTTTGCTCATGCCTGTAATCCCGGCACTTTGGGAGGCTAAGGTGAGCCGATCACGAGGTCAGGAGATCAAGACCATCCTGGCTAACATGGTGAAACCCTGTCTCTACTAAAAATACAAAAAATTAGTCGGACATGGTGGTGGGCGCCTGTAGTCCCAGCTGCTCAGGAGGCTGAGGCAGGAGAATGGCATGAACCAGGGAGGCGGAGCTTGCAGTGAGCTGAGATCACACCACTGCACTCCAGCCTGGGCAAAACAGCATGACTCCGTCTCAAAAACAAACAAACAAACAACAACAACAACAAAAAACACATTTTGAAAATTCCAAATAAAAATAACTGATCAAGCTGCTGGCTTTGCGCAGACCTAACTGTACATCAAGCTAGAAATAATCCTAAAGTGGTAGCTTATTGTGTAGACCTGATTGAGTAGATTCATTCCCCACCTTTTCTCTGCTTGGCCTGTGTTACAGGAGAGTAGACACTCTTGGCTTTTGAGTGGAAGTGGGAGGCTAAAAGTCAAGAGGAAGGAAGAAGCCCTTATATTTCTCTCAATCCCTCTCTGCCTTAGGTAACAACTCTTAAGAAGCCTGTGGCTCCTCTAGACTCTGCCTGTGGTTCTGGCTTCTGTGAAGTGTTGCCACTCTCCAGGCTCCAGTAACACTGCCTCTTCTTTTGGCCTTCCAGATTAGGGGATGGCATTGCAGTGGCTTTCTGCTTTTGCTTATCGCAGGCTGCCTCAATTTGCATTTTAGCCCTTTAATTATTCATATAACCAGTTTCCTCTATTTCAAATACAGTAGTCATCTTAGTCACACTTTTGTTTTCTGCAGTTTCAGTTACCCACAGTCAATCACAGTTCTAAGATACTGAGTAGAAAATACCGGAAATAAACAATTTGTAAGTTTTAAATCTCATGGTGATCTTAGTAGCAGGATGAAATCTCATTCCATCCAGCTCCATCCTGCCCAGGATGTGAATCACCCCTTTGTCCAGTGTATCCACGCTATAGATGCTGCTTGCCTGGTAGTCATTGATGTCCTTTGCTCCTTGACATCCAGCCATCAGCATCATCATGGCTTGATGAATCAGGATCACCCAAAGCGGATGATCCTCCTTCTGACGTACTGTCAGAGGGTCAATAGTATTATTGACTTAACACAGGTTAAGTACTTAACACAGGTTAAGTGCTATTTTTATCATATTATATCAAGAGTACATAATATCAAAATGGCTAATCACTGTAGATGATAGTCATCATCCAGTTGAGGTGTTCATTAGGTTTCTCTACTGTGAAGTTACTGCCTTTTCCCCCTTTTTAATACTGTACTCTTTCAAAGTAATTCACTGTGTGCAGCTCACACTTAAAGAATGGGGAATTATGTTTACTTCTTTGAGGATGGAGTATTTACATAAATTATTGGGAATTATTCTAATTGAGAGATTAGTCTGTTCTTTTGTTTGTTTATTTAATCATTTATTTATATCAGTATGGGCTCACAGATTTTTATTTTTTATTTTTTGGTTATAAGCGAATAGTATTTTATTTTGTTGTTCAAATTGTTTTATTGGGGATGACATTCCATTTACTTTCCAGATGACCTGATATAAGAGAAATGAGAATATGCAGGGGAATGGGGAGTATACGAGGCTGGCTGGAGTGGAGAGTTTTTGTAAGCACGTGCTGAGAGATATGGTAGGAAAAGATTGGGACTTTTTTGTAAGCAAGTGCTGAGAGATATGGTAGGAAAAGATTGGGACTGTGTATGGGGGTGTGCGGGGCTGACCTTGAATATCAGGCTACATTCTATAGGCTGTGGTGCCAATTTTATTTAAGAAACCAGGTTGATATGCCTGATGTTTTGTAATATATATTAGAGAAAATTTATTCAATGTGAGATTGACCATGCAGGGGCAGAGAAATAGTAATGATTTGCCATGCAGTTTGTTGACTCCACTAGGGGTTAGGGCTGAGGGCACCAATTCCTTTTCTGTTTCCTTATTGATACATACTACTCATTCTCTTTATTATATAGTGGGCACAGGTATTCAAGTAAATTATAGGAGTATTTTAAATACATTGCATGAAATTAAGTCTGAAGTAGACTGTACAGACTCATTTTCCTTCATAATATTCTGTTCCTATTAGATTTCAAGCAATGCTAGGAAGCCCTAGAGGAAGTATAAAAATGGTATATGTAACCCAATTGTCTCAGTGGATGATTGTATGTGTATGTATAATCTCATTGTCTGAGGTTGGAAGATTGCAGGACAGTGAGAACAATTTTGAAGCCTTGGGCAGGAAATATTAATAGGTTTTAGTCTTTAAACTGGCATAATAAATATTGTCCTGTTTACCTTTTCCTTCTAAATTTGTTATTTATTAATTTTCCCTTCTTATACTCTGAACTTTGACATTTTCATATATTTATGAAATATGTATGTGTGTATATACATCTGTAATATATATGTATATATTAATCTCCCCCACTTATGATTAATCCTTTTCTGTCTGAGTTTGAGTTAATCTATTTAATAGGATAATCAGTCTCTGAAAGGATAATAATTTATGCTGAGGTGGTTTACCTTGCCCCAAACCTCCACTGATTGATAATCTTAAAGAGGGAACACTAATCCTCACCTTGAAAATTCTTTAGTATTTTTATGACCTGATGTCCCCATCTTTTTCTTAGCTCTGTAGCTATCTTCATCTAACCCTTAATCAGAATATTTGTATTGATCATCTGCAAGTGGTAGTTGTTCAGATAATAGGGAATCATTATTTTCACTAAGAAGAACAAGTTTTAGATTTTGATCTACTCTATAATTACTGCTTGTTAAGATGTGTGTACTTACATATTTTCCTCAATGCTAGTCAGAGGAGAAAAACATTTTAACAAGGCTAGTCTCATTTGTCAAATACGTTAGGAGCATGTTACATTGGGGTTTTAAAAAAAACCAAACACCTCATTCTGCCTATATTGTATCTCACATAAGAAACAAATAGCATTGAAAGCAAGAGAGAGAAGTAATGCCCTGGAGGTTAACCAGAGTTACCAAAAGGACTTGGCTGCCAGAGTGATAGGGAAATAGAAATGACTTCTGAGAGAAGATAAAAGGATTTTAGAAGAACAAGTGCAATGGATGATTCTAACTTGAGAGGTGGTTGCCTCTTTCTGCCTTTGCTGGAAAATGTCACAACTTTTTTTTTTTTTTTTGTCAAAGACTGGTCTCGCCCTGTCACCCAGGCTGGAGTGATCATAGCTTGCTGCAGCCATGAACTCTTGGGATCAAGCTATCCTCAGCCTTTTGAGTAGCTGGGACTACAAATGCACACTGCCATGCCAGGCTGATTTTTTAAAGTTTTTGTAGAGATTGGGTCTCACTGTGTTGCCCAGGCTGGTTTCAAACTCCTGTTCTCAAGCTATCCTTCTGCCTTGACTTCCCCAAGTGCTGGGATTACGGACAGGAGCCACTGCACCAGACCTTTCACAAGATTTTAACAAATGACTATTGATAATAAGGACAAAAGACTTGAAGGCAGGTGTTGGAGACCAGTGTGTGCAACATAGTAAGACTTTGTAACAAAAGAAAAAAAAAATTAGCTGGGCATGGTGGCACATGTCTGTAGTCCTAGCTACTCAGGAGGCTGAGGTGGGAGGATCACGTGAGCCCAGGAGTTCGAGGCTGCAGTGAGCAATAACTGCACCACTACATTCCAGCCTAGGTAACAAAGCAAGACCCTGTCTAAAAAGAAAAAGAAAAAAAAAAAGGACAAGAGATTTTTTGGGGTTCATAATGGGGAGGGAAGAAGGAGAAAGTCAAGTCCATCAAGCCCAGTGATGAACATAAATTGTGTCAGGTCAGAGCAAAGACTCCTTAAAGTAAATCATTTATTATTTACCTGTTTGTTGATATTGATGCATATTTTATGCCATTTTTATTCAGTAATTGTGACTACTATTTTTTTTACAGATGGGGAAAAGGTGCTATTTAACTTTCTACAGATCCTTTAGTGGGAGAATAGGGAACAGATAGACTAATTCTTAAATTTGTCTGCAATGACTAGACTTTCCTTCAGATGATGGTCCCTTCCCTTCTTCCCTCCTTCCCTCCTTCCCTCCTCCCCTCCCCTCCCCTCCCCTCCCCTTCCCTTCCCTTCCCTTCCCTCTGTCTTAGGTGGGGTCTCACTCTGTCACACAGGTTGGAGTGCAATGGTGCAATCACAGTTCACTGCAGTCTCGACCTCAAACAATCCTTCTACCTTAGCCTCCCAAGTAGCTGGGACTACAGGCACATGGTACCACACCCAGCCGATTTTTAATTTTTTTTTTTTTTTTTAGAGGCAGGGTCCTGGGGTACACTATTCTTCCACCTCAACTTCCAGAAGTGCTAGGATTACAGGCTTGAGCTACCATGCCTGGTCTCTGTCATTTTCATTGTTGTTTCTACTAGTTCAACACGCTATTGGAAAGATGGAATAATAAGTGCATGTATGATATGGCTGGAAAGAACCATGCGTTTTCATTACTTCCCACCTTCCTAAGTGTCACAATGTAAGTCTTTGCCAAATGCAAATGGAAAGGAAGGAGCCATGTAGACATTCCCTGGCTGGCCTCGAATAATGCTGACAGCATACATCAGCCACTCAGCACTTTTCCAAGTAGCAGTTAATGCCCGGATACTCAACTTTAACCCAGGAAAAAGAGGTCATCTTTGGAAAGAAAAGCATGTCAAAGATCGTGCTGGTAGTCTGCTGGGAGAGGTTGTCTTCTGAGATTTCCTTTAGCCCAATGTCAGCACCCTCTGTGGGGATAGAAATGCAAGTGCTTTTCTGACAAGGAATGAACTATATGTAGATTCCATCATTGCAATCTAAGAGAAAGAAAATTTTTTTAAATGTCAGAGAATTGGAATAAATCTTAATAATTAACTTTTCTGAGCATTTACTAAGTGTTGATTAGGCACTATACTTAGTGCTTACATAATTGGTCTCATTTAATCCTTAAAATAATCAGACCTGGGCCGGGCATGGTGGCTCATGCCTGTAATCCCAGCACTTTGGGAGGCCGAGGCGGGTGGATCACCTGAGGTTGGGAGTTCAAGACCAGCCTGACCAACATGGAGAAACCCCGTCTCTACTAAAAATACAAAATTAGCCGGGGTGGTGGCATATCCCTGTAATCCCAGCTACTCGGGAGGCTGAGGCAGGAGAATCGCTTGAACCCAGGAGACAGAGGTTGCGGTGAGCCAAGATCATGCCATTTCACTCCAACCTGGGCAACCTGGGCAACAAGAGTGAAACTTTGTCTCAAAAAAAAAAAAAAAAAAGAAATATAAAGATAGAAAATGCCTGTTCCAGACTCTGCCCCTTGCACACTCAGAGCTATGTAGGTGTGGTTGATAGGACTTGACAGCTAAGCATATGGGAAAGTCCTGCTCACTTCCACAGAGCCTCATGATTAGGCCAGACACCCCTAGCCTAGTCTCATAGGCTGAATAATGGTCCCCAAATATGTCCATACCCTAACCCCTCAAACCTATGACTGTTACCTTATATGACAAAAGGGACTTTGTAGATGTAATTAAATTAAGGAACTTAAGATGGGGGACATTATCCTGGATTATCACTGTGGACCCAGTGTAATCACAATAGTCCTTAAGAGGGATGCAGAAGGTAGAAAGAGAGAGGGAGAAGGCCATATGATGCTAACAGAAGCAGGGGTTGGAATGATGCACTTTGAAGATGGGGGAAGGGGCCAGAAGCCAAATAATACAGGAACCCACTAGAAGCTGAAAAAATATGAGGAAGTAGATTCTTCCTCGGAGCCTCCAGAAGGAACAAGTCCTGCTGACACCTTGACTTTAACCCAGTGAAACTGGCTTAAAACATATAACCTCCAGAACTATAAGAGAGTAAGTGTATATTATTGTCTTTGGGCTGCTATAACATGAATATCATAGGTTGGGTATAATGTTTACTTCTCATAGTTCTGGAGCCTGAGAAGTATAAGATCAAGGTGCCTCATGAGGGTCCAATGTCTGATAAGGGCCCGCTTTCTGGTGTGCAGATGGCTGTCTTCTCTTTGTATCTTCACATGGTAGAAAGAGAGGAAGAAGGCTCACTATCTCTTCTTACACAGGTACTAATTCCCCCAGGAGAGCTCTACCCTCATGACCTAATTGCCTCACAAAGGCACCATCTCCAAATACTATCACACTGAGGATTAGGGTTTTAAAATATGGATTTTGGGGAGATACATTCAGTTCATAACAGTTATTTTAAGCCACTAAGTTTGTGGTAACTTGTTACAGCAGTAGTGGGAAATGAATACACCTGTAGTTAGTGTAAAATTTAAGTCTTGTGAGACAATTATGCAGAGCAACTGTCAAAATTGATATGCATACAATGCAAAATGCAGGGCATGATAATTCTGAGTTCTTACAATTATATGTTGCTGGGTACCACCCCACCATAAGACCTCTTGTCTTTGTCCTATCTTACCACTACTAGCACTTCCAAACCTCATAGATGCAGACACAGGAACAAAATAGCTTTTCTCCGGGTGATAGTCTTCATTCTCAGAACAAGAATAATTTAACATTATTTTCAAAGAAGGTCTTAGGGAGAAAAAACATCTATGATTTAATCTCATCAGCTCTTAGCTCCAAACTTTGTCTTCACTTGTGATGTGCTGAAGGATTCATTCAATATAGAAAGCTAGGATACCAAGGGTAAACCAAAGGAAAATCTATTTGTTTTGTTCTTTGTTATCTTAGGATAGTAAAAGTAATTAATTTGCTTACTCTTTTGTGCGTGTCTGTGAACCAAACTTTGGTGTGCTTGATATTTAATACTAGTGGAATCTTTGCAATCAGGAGCTGCATAAAAGGCTTTGGTAACTTCTATGACTAAACAAAGAAGAATCCCAGGCACTGTAGTAGAAGGAGAGTGATAATCTCAATTAGAAGCAGCATCTCAAGAAATACACTAAAATGATGGTGGAAAAAGAGAAATTTTAGTAGAGTATCAACTACTAAACTTTTTTTTTTTTTTTTTTTTGAGACAGGGTCTTACTGTTTCCCAGGCTGGAGTGCAGTGGCATGATCACGGCTCACTGCAGCTCCCATCTCCTGAGCTCAAGTGATCTTACCACCTCAGACTCCTGAGAAGCTGGGACCACAGGTGCATGCGCCACCATGCCTGGCTAATTTTTCAGCTTTTGTAGATATAGGGGTCTCCCTGTGTTGTTGCCCAGGTTAGTCTCAAACTCTTGAACTCAAACGATCCTTCTGCCTCAGCCTTTATTTCCAATCCTGGAAATAAAGACGTGAGCCATGGTGCCCAGCCACAAAACTTCTAAGGAGCATTTTATTACTAACATCAACTTTAAGAGGCAGTTAGGAAATAGAGTGTTCTGGTAATTAAAGTATTCATATGATTGGGAGTAGCTCTGTATCAACAATTGATTTTCAAAGACTGTAACATTAAAATTCAGTTAATGCTGAAACTAACTTGCACATAATTTATTCTAACTTCAGGGATTCAGAGCTTATACAGGATTATGCTGTGCACCTAAAGTATCACTGAACAACTGAGATACAGAGAAGAGGGTCTTTGCACGTCTGCCCCTAGTGACCACCAGTACCTAATTTAGTGCCTGATTAGCCCTCAAATATCCAAAATGCTGAAAAATATTTTCTTATGATCACTGTTAAAATGTAAATCATGATAGTTACCTTTTCTCAGAGAAGAGTATATGTGGGTTACGGCAAATTCTTTAAAAAAAAAAAGTAATTAGAGTAAAATGATTAGCCTTTTCAGAGTCTGCGTATGACTTTTCCATACCTCTTCATGCTACAGAAGATTAAAATAGTAAAGTTGAGCTAAGAAAATAGGCTTGAGAGTTTTCAATAGCATCTTAATTTGAAATCACAGTTGGAGATTTTACACTACTCTTAGGAAATGTTCTGTGTCTACATGCACTCAATTAAAATGCCTATATTTAGGCCAAATCACTTCATTGTGGTTATATTCCTGGAAGTGCTCTCCTTCCCCTGACTTGCATTTCCAGGAATAATATTACCTCTCAGGCCTATCAGAGAAAAACAAACGGAAATGATAAAAATATTTTACTAATTATAATACACAGTTTAAAAAAGTAAGAAAAGTAAATGACAAATTTTCACACAGAAAGTGAGCTACTAAATTAGTTCCTTTTGGACAGTTATTCCTCTTAAAAGCGTAATTTAGAATCGCTCAGTCACCCATCATTTAGTCATTGAGTGTTAAAAACTGAAAATCTGTAGGCATGAAATTGCACTGATTCAATCTCTTCAAGAAATGTAAAATGGGAAATGTTAGAATATGCAGTACATATTATATGTAGGAAATATTAGAAAGGAAACTAGGCAAAATTATTTGTCACTTTTTATTACCTCCTGAATGGAAGCAAATATTTCTGGGTACACTGTTCTAAACAAAAACAAAACAAAAAAATTATCTATATGATTTTCTGTTTTGATAGTATTAATATTTTAAATAGCTTGATCTAGAGATTTAAAAAATGGGAGAGCCATCATTATCACTGAACATTTTAAGGTGGAAGATGGTCAGTTACTGTGAAAATCCTGCCAGTTCTGAAGCCTATGTGTACAGAGAATGTCATCGACAACTAGGCTTATTAGGCTATAGATTATATGTGAACTCTAATACTAGACCATTAAAAAGTATGGGTTTGAGAGGTGTTCATGTAATAATTCACACATTGTATCATACAAATGAGGTTTTAAAACATTATTATTTATAAAATCAGCCAAAGTGATTTGTATTGTTTTGTAAATGATTCAGTTTTATTTTATAGAAATACAATTATATATAAAGTAATATATTAATACACACATACACTTTATAATATACTTGAACTTATGATCTTAGGTGCTGAATAGCAGGTCTCTTTATTGAGTTGATTTAGCATCGTCTTTTCAGATGGTTTCATTGTTAATTAAGTCATCCTGAAGTAAGATAGGCAGGTTAAAAAATATGATGTATATCTCTATCTTTCAGCTCATTGCTAATTTTAGGGATATATAGTAGTCTAATCTTACATATTATTTTTCAACGGTATTAGGATGATCAAAGTAACAGCTGTTACTGAAAATTTCTTTAGGGACTTGAGTGATTTAAAATAATGTGCCTAAAATACCAGTTTCCCCACTTAGTTTGCCTTAATTATTTTCCTCCAGGCAGACTCTACATCTGTCTTTCAAAGAGAGAAAACAAGTTGATGTTTTTGTATGCCTGTTAGCTTTGACTAACAATTACACTTATATTTTAAGTGAGCTGGTGAGAAAAAATATTGTTAGTGTTCACCACTGAGTTTAAGAAAACTTAAAATTAACATCATGTTTTTTACCCCTGTTAAAACAAACCTCTGAGATTTCACCATCAGGATTTGACAGTTAACAATTAACAAGGGTTTGAAGAATGCTCTTATCACTGTTTCCCCCTTGAGAACTTTGTAAACTTTGCGTGTAAATGCAAACCAAAATTTTAAGGCTTTTGATCTTGGGGGATTTGATGAAATATTCACATCTCCAGACCAAATTTAAGGATTACAAGCTACAAGTACACATATCAAAGGATGACGAGTAACAGTAAATATGTAGTATTGATCCCAAATAGAAATATAGATGGATTTTTATCTTATGATGACATTTTAGTCTGAGTAAACAACAACAAAAAGTCACTGAGATGTGTGGCAGTGGTAAGAAGATGGCAGATGTCTATCTATTGACTGTATTCGTATTCATATTCATTTATATGCAAAAGAAGGAACACAGCTCACTCAAAGCCTTCATTTACCATAATCCTTTTAAAAAAAAAAAAAACCCACAAAAGCTTGTTCTAAGCAGAGCAAAATTCAATTCTGATCAGACCTGGGTCACCAGGGAGTTGATATCCCAAAGGCCTTTTTGTTTCCCTTGTGTCGGGATCTGAGTGAGCTGGTATTTAGCTGTGAGAGCATAGGAAGCCTCTTGCTAAGCAAGACAATGACCAGGGCTTGTGGAATTACTATAGCTCTACATAGTAATTGTCATTCTGAGTGATGATCTATGCAGTCTCTCTCTCACTTGGTAGCAGTGGTAGCAAGTTGACCTGGTCATTCCAGGTTCAAGAGTCATTGATTGGCTGGTGATCAACAAGGCAAGACATGAATCTACTTGACATTTCACTTAACAAGCATCTTAAATGTATGATCTAAATCAGTCTTTTTCCTTTCTTTGCTCACAGTTTAGCAATAGTAGCATGCAGGGACATATCACCTTGTTTGTATCTGGTAGTGACTGTAAGAAGAAAAAAAAGGTCTCCCACAATTTTATGTAGACGTTTCACATTCCACAACTATTAGAGAAGTTGACTGAACCATAGCAGGTAGGAAAATGATCAGAAATGGATGTGGTTGTCTCTAAGGAAGAGGAACAGAAAATGAACCTGATCCTTTTTATACAAAGGACTAAATTGTTGCTTTCTTCCCTTGTATGTTTTAAATACTGAGAAAAATGGTAGTTAATAAGAAGATGGCTCCTCTTTGGAGTTCTCCATAGGGTTTACACAAATCTGTACATGTGAAACTTGAGAAATTTCTTTACTTTTAATGTAAAATCCTTGTGACAAGGAGCATATTTTTGTTTACATGCTGGCTACATACTTTTATTGTCTTTTTTTTTTTTTTTTTTTTTTTTTAAATTGAGATGGAATCTTGCTGTATCACCCAGACTGGAGTGCAGTGGTGCGATCTCGG
This sequence comes from Theropithecus gelada, assembly GCF_003255815.1. NCBI lineage: Eukaryota > Metazoa > Chordata > Mammalia > Primates > Cercopithecidae > Theropithecus > Theropithecus gelada. Next base: position 85,858,837 of record NC_037670.1, read on the forward strand.
CTCACTGCAAGCTCCTCCTCCTGGGTTCACGCCATTCTCCTGCCTCAGCCTCCTGAGTAGCTGGGACCACAGGCGCCCTCCACCACGCCCGGCTAATTTTTTGTATTCTTAGTAGAGACAGGGTTTCACCGTGTTAGCCAGGATGATGTCGATCTCCTGACCTCGTGATCTGCCTGCCTCGGCCTCCCAAAGTGTTGGGATTACAGGCGTGAGCCACTGCACCTGGCCACTTTTATTGTCTTCTATAAGCCTTTATATCTAAACTGAAGACTTTGCCCAGGCTCAGTGGTGGATAATAAAAATGACTAAAACTTTGGAAAATAAGATTTTAAAAGGAAATGGTAAGGAGCTAAGAATCATATCTGGGAAGAGGACAGAGTAAACAGAGGGAAATTCTCAGTGAGATGGTAATCACACTCTTTGGCTTTTGTTCATAGGAGCTGTCCATGGAACTGGAGAGATTTTAATTTTAAATTCTTTACATACTTATTCTGGATGCTATGATTGATATATGTCACAGGGCAAAATAGAGCTCACATATTATTTTATTTACCCATGCACACGTATATCCTCAGTTTTCTAAAACGTATATATAAAGTCTTGCAATGTTGATTTATATTGTAAATAGTTTCTAAAAGATAATTCCTTGTAAAAAGTGCCATCCACAGTATTCTATAGAGTATAATTTCACATGATACAAGATTGGAGAAAGGTCACAAGACAAAAAGAAACTTTCAACATAGAAGCTCTCAGTTGAGAGTTGTTTTTGGTAATTTTCTTTTCTTTCTTTCTTTTTTTTTTTTTTTTTTTTTTGAGACGGAGTTTCACTCTTGTTGCCCAGGCTGGAGTGCAATGGCACGATCTTGGCTCACCACAACCTCTGCCTCCCAGTTTCAAGCAATTCTCCTGCCTCAACCACCTGAGTAGCTGGGATTACAGGCATGCACCACCACGCCCGGCTAATTTTGTATTTTAGTAAAGATGGGGTTTCTCCATGTTGGTCAGGCTGGTCTTGAACTCCCAACCTTTGGTGATCCACCCGCCTCGGCCTCCCAAAGTGCTGGGATTACAGGCGTGAGCCACCGTGCCAGGTGGTTTAATTTTCTTTTTTACTGTGGCTAAGATCACAGTTCAAAACTTTCATCTCAAGTAGGTATTCCCAACAATATTACCAATGTAGTGCTGAAAACTGTTAGAGGAATCTATTATAAATGTGGAAATTAAAGGTACACAGATACCAAAGTTAGCAGTCAAAATTGAACACACAGGTAGTTTATGACTGACTAATTAACTTTGTGTTAAGGCATTGTTCGTAGGATTAAGTTTATTACTTAAATGTCACCTTAGGCCAGTCACGGTGGCTCATGCCTGTAATCCCAGCACTTTGGGAGGCTGAGGCAGGTGGATTACTTGAGGTCAGGAGTTCACAACCAGCCTGGCCAACATAATGAAACCTTGTCTCTACTAAAAATACAAAACATTAGCTGGGCGTGGTGGCAGGCGCCTGTCATCCTAGCTACTGGGGAGACTGAGGCAGGAGAATTGTGTGAACCTGGGAGGTGGAGGTTGCAGTGAGTCGAGATCACGCCATTGTACTCCAGCCTGGGCAACAACAGTGAAAATCTGTCTAAAAAAAAAAAAAAAAAAAAAGTCACTGTAAGGATTTAGGCCAAATATAGCCTCTCTTTATATATTCCAGTCATTTATTCTGACCGTGGAAGAACTTTTATCAATGCCAGCTTCCTTCAATACTGGCAGAACTAAAGTCACTTAGAAATTTGAGTCCCTTGGCTTTATATTGTACAGATGAAGGCATATAAATACCAACAAAATATTCAGGCCAGGGAATTGCAAAGACATAATTAAGTAGGGAAACAGAATAAAAGTACCACTCATCTACATGTCTTAAGTTTTAGGATATGCAGAATTTCTGATATGACTCTGTAATTCAAGAAACCCAGTGAATAAAGACCAATATACACAAATATAAACACAAGTTAAACTGCAAATATAAACATTAACATACAATATACATAAATATAAACAGACTACAAATTTTTAGTAACAGTTTTTGAACAATATCCTATTGTGGCTGATTGTATTGTTTTTCTAGAAATTTCTGTTGTAAGAGAACATCTTATGAGCAGAAGTGCTGTACTTCGGATCCTAGTTTAAGACACACTGTATATTTCCTATAGTCGTCGTTCTTTTCCCTCTGCCCATGAGAATGAGATGATTCAGGGAATGTCCCAGATAGGATCCACTGCATCAACTTGGGTCAAAGAATGAAGACCACAGAGGCAAAGCTGCAGCTCACATAAAAAGTAAGCAAAAGGGCTGGGCGCGGGTGGCTCATGCCTGTAATCCCAGCACTTTGGGAGGCTGAGGCAGGTGGATCACCTGAGGTCAGGAGTTTGAGACCAGCCTGGCCAACATGATGAAAACCCAGCTTTACTAAAAATACAAAAAATTAGCTGGGCGCGGTGGCAGACGCCTGTAATCCCAGCTACTTGGGAGGCTGAAGCAGGAGAATCGTTTGAACCCAGGAGGTAGAGGTTGCTGTGAGCCGCGATCACGCCTTTGCACTCCAGCCTGAGCAACAAGAGTGAAACTCCGTCTCATTAAAAAAAAAAAAAAAAGATGTGCAAGAAACAATCTTTTTTAAGTCTTGAGATTTTTGGAGTTGTTATTGTGAATAATATAGTAGAGCTTACTGATATACTTATCAAAAATAAAATGTTTTAAATGTTTCAGTAAAGTTCCTCAGTTATTTTCAGTACTCTTTTCATTTATAAATCTTTTTTGGGTATGCCATACATACACTGTAGGTATACTGTGTTTGAAGTACTTGTTGGGTCCTGGAAATATAATACCTCAAGAAGCTTCCATTCTTGTGGGGCAGAGAGAGAAGAGAGAAGAAAAGAAGTACACAATTAAAATAATTGTGTAATCATTTCATGAAGGAGATAAATAAAGTGCTGGGGATGGAGGTTTAGGGAATCTAGAAAGGGTGGTAATGAAAGATCTTGAGAAAATGACATTTAAACCAAGACCTGAAGGATGAGAAGCTGGCTATATGAAGAGCAGGTCAAGGAACAGAAGATGCAGAGGCTCTGTCTCTCTCCTCAGCTTCCAACTTGACTGGTGTCTAAAAGATAATCATGTTCTCAGACATTTCCTGAAAATCACTTCAGAAGTTAGACTTGATCTTAGTCCGTTAGAAATACATGGGATTGCACTGCCTTTCTTAAATAGAGCAAAATGTAAAAAGAATCTTCTCATTTGACCATAGCATACTGGGCATAGGAGTATAGAGGGATAATGGTAGCAAATTGAGAAACCAAGGTGAAGGGTAATTTTACTTTCTCTGTCTGAACAATATCCCAAGGCAGCCTCCCTGCTAGTCATTTCCTAGTTAGTTAGAAATTTCTTGTCCTCCCAAGAGTACTCTGGAGCAGGCCTCATACAGTTCAAAATCATATCTTTTAAATAAATGCTATGGAGTATCAATCAACTCTACAAAAAGTCCCATGCCACTGTGGACCTACGCTTTCTGGGACTAACTCCAAACTTGTTTGGGAGGAGTAGGCACTGGTGTTCTGCTGGATATTAATTGTCTAATCATGTCATACACACAAATGCTTCCAATAGAATTGTGCTCATCCCGCATCTGGAACAAAGCTGGAGAACTGCCTGGACCAGATTTCCAAATTCTTGGTTTCTCTTAATGTTCACACTGACATGGATCTGTGGAGATAGAGAGGACTCTCATAGCCACCTGTGTAGGCAGGGAGATTAACAGGAAAAGCAATTAAATTCATCTCAATTCAGGTGACTTCTCCTAAATTGCCATTCCCCCACCCTTTCTCTCCCCTAAGGCAAAAGATGCAGGAAAATAATTCTTGACTTGGCTTTAAACTCTAAATTCTGCATTTCTGTGACCCCTAGCTCTACAAGTATGCAGAGCTGGGTTGGGAAGACAGCCAACTCTTTGCCCATTGCACCTGGTCCCTTAAAAGATAATTTATATGAGGCAAAGGAAGGCATTGGGAGTGTTCTCTCTGAAAGGGGAAAAATGCTTTTAACTTTTACAGACATAATCTATCGACAGCAGCAGACAATTTGTATATATAATTCCCCACTTGATGTAGTAAACTATTTTATCTGGCTTTTGCAATGATAGAAAACACTCCTATATAGCTCTACTATAACAACAATATAAAGTAGAAATAGAATATAGACAGATAAAATTGCATAATTCTCTCGTGAGGGTGCTTTGAGAAACAGTTGCTACATTCCATTAAGAGCAGGGAGAGTACCTGCAGTCTTCTTAGAAGAAACCATTATAGTCTAATTAGGGATGTAGGTAAATACACATAGCCCTTCTGATTTTTCAAATTTATTTCATAAATGAATTTAAGGCACAATTTAAAAAATACAGTTAGTATTAAAGTAAATAGCACTTTTTTATTTTATCTTTAGCAAAATGGATGTAAAGGAGCATAGTTTAGAAACCATTTCCCTGGCTGAAAAGCTGATTACTACAAACAAACTTATCATCATTTGGATGAAGAGTATTAAAACTGAAAAACAGGAATACTAAGGTAATTGCTAATTATGCCAATTTAAAATTGGTTGTCAAATATCAGTGTAAAATAAATGTGAAAAGTAAATTAAATAAAAGCCCTGTATACAATTCATGTAAAATATAGGACATTTACAAAATGTGTGCCATGGTTGAGTGAATTTGAAAGATGATACTGAAAAACAAATTTGGGGATGTACGGGATGTCCAATTAAAATAATATTTTTATTATTTATTTGTAACTGTAATATTAATGGGTTCATTTCATATTTGTTTAAACATAGAAGTACTTAGTACATGCTTATCTTTGGATGACCTACTTAACAAGATAGCTTATTCTTACATTAGCTGTCTTACCTGGCCAGGAGCGGTGGCTCATGCCTGTAATCTCAGCACTTTGGGAGGCCGAGACGGGCAGATCACGAGGTCAGGAGATCGAGACCATCCTGGCTAACATGGTGAAACCCCGTCTCTACTAAAAATAAGAAAAATTAGCAGGGCGTGGTGGCGGGCACCTGTAGTCCCAGCTACACGGGAGTCTGAGGCAGGAGAATGGCGTGAACCTCAGGGGTGGAGCTTGCAGTGAGCTGAGATTGTACCACTGCACTCCAGCCTGGGCCACAGAGTGAGACTCTGTCTCAAAACAGAAAACAAACAACAACAACAAAAAACTGTCTTACCTAATTGTCTTCCATAATATAAACACCCTTCCATTAAATCTTTTAAGTTGTTTTAGCTCATCCAATGAAGTTGAAGTGGCTAGTATTTAGATAAGTTATTTTCTGTAGTCATGATCTAAACAGAGTAGAACAAAATAAAGGAATTTTAAGTACTTAAAAAATAATGTTTTTAAAAATCCCTTCACTTTTGCTTACTAACTGCATGTTGGTATATAAAATAAGACCTTTATTTCTTAAACAGTTCAAAATTCTCAAATCAGGTGTGTTTATAAACATTACTTGAAAAACTTACCTGGTAAAGCATGCCAAACAATCAGAAATCTATATGAGAATTCTTCATTTGGGGGGCTAATATCAAATTTAGTTTTTATTTGCTTCAAAGTTACATATACACATAGTTTAAAAAATTAAATTGTCTACAAGCCTTACTTTAATAAATAGCAGGTCTGTCCTGTTTATCCCTTTCTTCTACCCTTACCCCATTTCCCAGTCACTAAAGAAAGCACTTTTAACTGTTTAAGCTGTTTCTCTTGATATTTGGCTAAATACCACTAAATCTTAAGCTGCTTCTTCTTGACTTTTTGTTTTTAGACATATCTCTTGACTGTGCAAAACTAAGAATTTATCTGTCTTTTAATCTTGTTGCCACCAGTATTCTCAATACTGCCTGGTACCTTTCTAGTTCCCCATTTTCCTTATATAATTACTTTATTTTAATTTTGTTTTGGTTAATATTTAGTACATTATTATGACTACATAAATTCTATTCACAGCTGAACCATGTAGTATACTGCAATAATTTTTCTTCCTGTATCACTTTTTAAAAATAATTTAATAATGCTCTTGTTTTTAATTTAATTTTCTGTGTACTGATAACCAGTTTATTTACAAATCCTTCCCAAGTTATTCAAATCTTCTTTTAGGACATTGAAACATTTCAGAGATTCCATCAATTTTATTTTTTGAGATCTCTCTTCTATGGCTTTCTGATTTGTTCTAGTTTGGGCCAGTTGTTCTTTAGGCTTGCTGCATAGCTGTTATTCTGGCATCTTCCTTTACCATCCTCTAGGGTAAGGCAAATTTCTGTAAAGTAGGCTTTTTAGACCATATAGCCTTAGGTGCATCTGCTTAACTTAGCTGTTACAGCATAAAAGCAGCCATAGATGATACATAAATCAGTAAGTGTGGCTGTGATCCAGTAGAACTTTATGAACACTGCAATTTTAATTTCATATAGTTTTTAGGTGTCATGGAATATTCTTATTTTTATAGGAATATTTTTAATCTTAGAAATCACTTAAAAATGTAAGAACCATTCTTAGTTCTTGGGCCATATAAAAGCAGGTGTCATGCTGAATTAGGCCCACGGGCTATATAGTTTGCTGACCCCTGCTTCAAGGAATTCACTTTGCCTCTTTTGTGTTGGATCCCCTGGTTTTCTGGATATTATGTGTTTCTTTTTCCTACTTCACATTCTTATTTTGATTGATCATATCTTCTAACAGCTTCCTAGAAATTTTTGAGATCTTAAATGATTGAAATCCATTATTCTATCTTCACATTTAATTAATAACATTTATAATTTTGAAGGCATTTCTCCATTGCCTGCTAGCTTCCAATGTTATTACTGAGAAGTCTGATGACATTCTCATTGTCAGTCTTGTATTTTTTTTTTTTAATCTAAGATCTGTTAAAATTTTTTCTTTTTTTTGGCCTAGGGCTCTGAAATTTCATAATAATCTTCTTTTATAGAGATGTAGGTCTATGTATTTTTATCCATTGTGCTTGGTATTCCATGGGTCTTTTCATTTCTGGAAACTCAAGCTCTTCAGTGGTAAGAAGTTTTCTTGAATTTTTCTTTCTTCCTTTTTTTTTTGAGATGGAGTTTAGCTCTTGTTGCCCAGGCTGAAGTGCAGTGGCGTGATCTTGGTTCACTGCAACCTCTGCCTCCCAGATTCAAGCAATTCTCCTGCCTCAGCCTACCAGGTAGCTGGGATTACAGGCATGCACCACCACGCTTGGCTAATTTTTGTATTTTTAGTAAAGACGGGGTTTCACCTTGTTAGTCAGGCTGGTCTCGAACTTCTGACCTCAGGTGATCCACTGGCCTCGGCCTTACAGGCACGAGCCACCGAACCCAGTCTCCCCTCCCCTCCCTTCCCCTTCCCCTTCCTTCCTTTCTTCCTTGTATCCTTCCTTCCTTCCTTCCTTCCATCCTTCCATCCATCCATCGTTCTGAAAACCCATTTTCTTTTTCTCTTTTCTTCGAGGAAACTTCAATTCCTTTATAAATTGTGCAAGATCTCTCGGAAATTCCAAGAGAATTTTCAAGACTTTTTTCTTGTTCTCTGATTTTTTTCTTAAGCATCCTGTTCTTCTTTCATGGTTATAATAAATTCTCATATCTCTCTGAGGTATAATAAAATCCAGCTGCCAGCATTCTAAGAGTGGAATACAACAAGAGGACTGAGGGTTTTAAAGTTCATTATGCAAACTTTCATTTAATTTTCCTATTCTTAGTATGATAACTTCTATCTCAATTGTGCCTGGGTTCCTGCAGTCATAATTCCCCATATTTTACCCTCTCCAGAGAATAAACATCTTATCTTCTCCTGAAACTAAGCAGAGGCAGTTGTCTAGCTGCATGAAATTGAGGAAAGAATAGCTTTATGTTCACCTCTTCACTTCCAGAGTGCTTTATGATGTCAATTTCTGGGTCTTTTAGGAGTGTTTTTCTGAAGCAAATTAGGTTGCTTCTTAGCTATTCCCACTGCCCATTTAAGATTCAGCTTTTTGCAGTCTTACTGCTTGTTCATCTGCTTTCCAGTTTCCAAAATTTTGTGACTTCATTCCTTCTCTCATTTTTATTCCTTGATGGGCTTATGTTTTAAGGATTCTCTTCCATCATTAGTGGGGTTGAGGGAGATAATGGAGATACACCAAAGTGTTTAATTTGTTGCCCTAAACTAGATCAATTTTATATGAGAATTTACCCCCTTAAGAAAACTTAACTTTATATATTTTAGTCAGATGTCACTTGGTTTATAAAATACGTTTCCTTGGGAGGCATAGGTATGAAAATTTCATTAAATCCTCAAGGGGTAGTAGTGAGTTTGGTTTCATATACTTCTGACAGGTGCCTGGAGTTATGTGTCCTAAGTTTTACATATATTAAATATATAATAGTGGAAATCTATAGGAGTTGTTCTAAAGTACATTATGTGTTATTATATTATCATGTAAGATAGTCTGTATTAGTACAGTAGTAGGTTTAGCTGACATTGACAAAAATCTTCAAATAGCAGTGGCTTAAATAATATACAGATGTATTTCTTTCTTATATAAATGAAATCCAGAGGGGATCAGACCAGGGTTTGTAAAGAGACCCAAGATCAACAGGAACTAAGCTCCTTCTATATTGTTGCTCTGCTGTCCTTAAGCTGTGAGTTCCTCCTCATGGTCCAAAATGGCTACTTGAACTCCAGTCATTATATTCTATTTTCAGCCAGCAGGTAGAAGGAAGGGAGAAAGGTCACATCCCTTCTTTTTAAGAACACTTTTTTTTTTTTTTAAAGAAATTGCATGCATTACTTCTGCTTATATCCCACTGGCCAGAAATCCATCATATGGCTATACCTAATTGTAAAGTAGTCTGGAAATGTGGTCTTTATTGTAGTTAGCCCAGCAAAAAACACTGGGTGTCATTTTACAAGGAAGAAGGAGGGAGTGAATGCTGGGAGGTAAACAGTAACTTCTACCATAGTATCTCAGATTTGGTATGTAGGAATAGGATCCCATAAGGACATATGGTTCCTGGAAGTAGAATGCACTGCAGAACAAAAAGAAGAGGCAAAGAGGAAGAAAGTAGAGTTTTATGAGTAGAGTAGAGCACATGAATTATCCAGCCAATTATAAATGTTAAGTAAAAAGGGCCTCACGATAAGGGAGGAAAGGAAACTTGTGTTGGGATAAAGAAAGCCCTGAACTGGCCAGGCGCTGTGGCTCACACCTGTAATCCCAGCACTTTGGGAGGCTGAGGCAGGTGGATCACCTGAGATCAGGAGTTCGAGACCAGCCTGGCCAACATGGAGAAAACTTGTCTCTACTAAAAATACAAAACTTAGCTGGGCATGGTGGCAGGCACCTATAATCCCAGCTACTCGGGAGGCTGAGGCAGGAGAATTGCTTGAGCCTGGGAGGTGGAGGTTGCAGTGAGCTGAGATCACGCCACTGCACTCCAGCCTGGGCGACAAGAGCGAAACTCTGCCTAAAGAGAGAGAGAGAGAGAGAGAAAAAAAAAAAAAGCCGTAATGAAGGGTCTGAAGACAGGTGCTACTCTTGGTTCTTATAATTATAATTCTGTGCAATTATGCAGCTGTCTTAACTCCTTTCACCTTAAAAAAAATCACTGTGTTGAGGAGCATCTAGTAGTGAATGCAAAGACAGGAATGCCCTGGGAGGTGGGGTTAGTTTCATGTCCATAGGTTTGCTCTGCAGAATCAAGATCTGTGGGATCCAGTTAAATTTAAGAACATGAGCTAAATTCTCAGTATTTTAAACACAACTTCTTGTTTTTTACTTAACATAATTAGCTGGATAATCTTGGAAAGTTTTCTTAACTACTCTTAGTCTTACTTTGCTTATCCATGAAATAAGATATTAGACTCCCAATGCCCAAACTGTGACCAAGGTGCCTTGGGGTGCTACAGTTAACTCACAAGGGTGTTGCAGGACATTTTAAAATTTCAAGGGAAATAGAATGATACTTGAAGTTTTTCAGACACCAGGCAAAACAACAGCTTGCAATAGTTCACAACATAAGCTCACACTACATGTCTTTCGATGCCATCTCTTTGTAAAGCTGGATTTTTGGCCATTGCTGTGATAAAAAACAAGTACTAGTTAGAAATCAGTGTGGAACAAGAAAGAAGAGAGTGCAATTTAATTCCAAGCTTTGAAATGTGAGTGCTGAACAGGGGTACATATCTCATTAGGAAGTAATTGTGGCTGTTTAGAAGTTAAGTAAAAACATGATTTGCTTTTAATTTGTTTGTGTGTGTGTGTGTGTGTGTGTGTGTGTGTGTGTGTAAGACCACCCCCTAAGTTATTAGAACCCAAATACTTACTAAGTGTTTGGACCTAACTACTTAATTAATGAGACTGTTATTTCTTTTGGCCTAGGGACACTATGAAAAAATTACTAAGACATTTATAGTGGTATGACCTGAGAAACTTTGGGCACCTCTGGTCTAGATAATCTTTAAGATTTTTCCCAAATTGCCTTATTTTATAGCAGCTTCCAGCCCCAGAACTATCCCTAGAAAATGATTAACAGGCTAAGGATGTTACAGGAAAGAGAAAGCTAGAATGTGACTCAGAGAAGTAGTCTGGGCTGCAGTGCACACCTAAGTGTAAGGACAGTCTAGTTCTGACAACTTTTTCATGGAAGTGTGTGGAAAGTCTCTTTCTAGACCACTCTTTGATCACAATTTGGATCATCTGAGGGGAGTATGTGCCCCAAAGAATTTCCTTCCTATTTTTAAATTTAGAGTTAGGTTACTAACTATTAAGAATATCTCCCTCTTGCTGAGATAGCTTACCTACTGGGTCACGAGATAGATTCTCAGCCAAGGGGTTGTTCCTGGCAAATTAAACTGGAACTTGGAATACATTTTCATGTAGAACAATGTTACGAATATTTTATATAGTTCAATCAGTCCAATTTATAGCATTTATCAAATGTTCAGGAATATGTTTATGACATTTAGATTTTTGGCTTTCTGTGGATGAAACATCCAAGTGACTTACCAAAATCTTTTCCTGGAAATGCTTATTAAACAAACTGATTGCACCATTAGAAGCTTTCTTACAGTACCTTTTCCAAACTATTAACTTTATGAAAGAGGCCAAATTCCCCAGAGCAAACAACCAACCAGAACTCTGGAAAAACCAAACAAACTTTAATGTTCAGATATGCTGACTGATTAGAAAAAGAAAATTGTGTTTATATCAAGAAAGATTTGAATGGTTTAATGAAAATATTAATAATAATGAGTTGCTAAGTTGCTGCAGGTTTAAGAAGCATTCCTTTGAATTGGTTTCTTAATCATGTAGGAACTCATTCTGAATGCAGAAACCATTCTCTTGTATACAGCAGTTTAGTCAGTGAGGAAACAAGAAAATTAGGTGTCCTTTCTCCAAATTAAACAAATAATGCCAAGCAGATTTGGATGTGCAACCCTAAGCAGACACAGATGTAGGGCAGATATTTTCACCATGACCATTCTGCTGTTTCTGATTATGGGTTGGAATTTTAGATGTCATAAATGAAGCATCTTTTTTCAACTGAATCAATGTGGCTAAGAATAAACATAAATAGGGTTCATATGATGAATCTCATTTAAAATTATTTAAATTTTTTCCTGAGATGTCTATTTTTCCATTTTATTATTATTATTATTTGAGATGGAGTCTCGCTCTGTTGCCAGGCTGAAGTGTAGTGGCGTGATCTCGGCTCACTGCAACCTCCACCTCCTGGGTTCAAGTGATTCTCATGCCTCAGCCTCCCGAGTAGCTGGGACTACAGGTACACGCCACCACCCCCAGCCAATTTTTGTATTTTTAGTAGAGATGGGGTTTCTCCATGTTGGCCAGGATGGTCTCGATCTCTTGACCTCGTGATCTGCCTGCCTCAGCCTCCCAAAGTGCAGGGATTACAGGCGTGAGCCACCATGCCCGGCCTATTTTTCTCGTACTTACAGTAAACCTGGTACTTTCTTATGCTAAAGAGAAAGATATGGAAGTTTAACTGACATATCTATAAATATCTTATTACATGTGTAATATATTTATATACCCTATATTGAATCAACATTTTTTTAGGAGAAACATTGTGTTGCAGTTAAAATAAAAAGCACTAAATTTGGAGGATCAGCTCTTTGTAGTCTATTCTGCTACATACTAGCTATTATCTTTGTCAAGTAATTTACCTTTTCTGCTTGTTTCCTTATCTATAAAGCACTAAAATTGATTTTGAGGCTGGTCACAATGGCGCACGCCTGTAATTCCAGCACTTTGGGAGGCTGAGGCAGGCGGATCACTTGAGGCTACGAGTTTGAGACCAGCCTGGACAACATGGTGAAACCCCATCACTACTAAAAATACAAAAATTAGCCAGGCCTGGTGGCAGGCGCCTGTAATCCCACCTACTCGGAAGGCTTAGGCAGCAGAATTGCTTGAACCAGGGAGGTGGAGGTTGCAGCAAGCCGAGATGGCACCTCTGCACTCCAGCCTGGGCAACAGAGCCACAGAGCCAGACTCCATCTCAAAAAAAAAGATTTTGATTGTATATAGTACATATCCCATATACTAGTTCTTTTTTTTTTTTTTTTTTGGAGATGAAGTCTCGCTCTGTTCCCCAGGCTGAAGTGCAGTGGTGTGATCTCAGCTCACTGCAAGCTCCGCCTCCCTGGTTCATGCCATTCTCCTGCCTCAGCCTCCTGAGCAGCTGGGACTACAGGCGCCCACCACCATGTCCGACTAATTTTTGGTATTTTTAGTAGAGACGGGGTTTCATCTTGTTAGCCAGGATGGTCTCGATCTCCTGACCTTGTGATCCGCCTGCCTCGGCCTCCCAAAATGCTGGGATTACAGGCGTGAGCCACTGCGCCCCACCTATACTAGTTCTTAAAATTTCACATTTAGTATTCAGGGGTTCAGTATGAAGCCAGATATTTATATATTTTACTTGCTGGGTGTTTGCCTCCTCAACTCTTTTCTTCCAAGTTTATTTTCTAGAAATTTCTTGCTCAGGTTTGGAATGGGATCTATGGTGCTACCAGTTATTTAAAGGCTGTAAAGTGACATCAAAGGGTTGAGGAGGTAAAATGTGTGACTAGGGGTTGAAATCCTGAATACATTCCACACATTGTCTTGCCACATTCACAGGGAGGCCTTTAATTAAAAGACTTGAGTTTTACAGAATTGCAGAAAAAATTGCTTGGTCAGCAATATGCATGGGTAAATGTTCCTGATGTTGCTGCCTCTGCCTCTCAACCCTTTTCCCCTTATGTTTCTAACTGCCTGTTACTACTGACCTTGTAATAACCTCATATTCTTGATGGTTTGGCAACATTTAAGAATGAATGTTTCTGGAGGACATCAATGGATTCCAAAAGTCAAAAAATTCCCAGACACATTACAAGCTGGAACTAGTTATAGAGAGTTACTGGGTCCTTGAAAGACAGTATTACAGAATAAGAGGTAAATCCACCCTAATCCTGGGGTGCTGTATAATGCAGACAAATATAGGCCTCAACTTCCAACAAAGCAATAAACATATATAAGGAAATAATTATAAATATCACTCAAACATGGCATGCACTAAAGGAAAACACAGTGAAGCCTGCTGAACCTAAAAGTGATGTTTTAAAAACCAGCTCATTTACTATAAATACTATGAATTGGATTCTGCTAGTATGAGTAAAAACTTGCATTACACATCCCAGGGGTCCCAAACATGAAAGCTTTAGCTGTCTTGGGATTAATCAAGATCATACCAGCAAATGTGCAGTCTTTTTACTGTGTGTGTTTTTTTTAGTGATTTGCCTTCTTGGCTTACTCACTAAGGTTTGCCTGTTTTTCCTCATTCTCTACTGTGTCTTTACACAGTGCTGTCTCTGACAGCAAGCTGGATAAATCATCAATTGCATGCTGATGAGCTGGTTTGCCTTCTTTTGCCAGATTAAATCAGGACAGCCTTCAGTTTGAAAAGGAGAAGATATTCTGTGCGTTAACCTCACACCTTCCCTTCCTTTCCTTTGTCTGAGGGCTTTTCCATTCCAAAACTCTCCTCTGCTGTGTCCCTAATTTAGGACATGTCCTTTTCTTCATCTTTTCTGCCAGGAACATAACTGTTTCATTGTTCTACCAACTTGTTTTCTTGATTGTTTTTACTGATCTTATTTTGTACAAAACTTTATGAAAAGTGAAGTAGAAAGTCTACTCATTCACATTCTGAGACAAAAACTCATGTTTACAAATTCAATTTTTATGTAAGATGGTAATAACAGGGAGAAAAAAGATCTATAAACTAGCATTCCCAAAGTTGTTTTGAGAAACACATTCCAGAACCTTTAATATGCTAATGTACATTGTAAATCTCCATGAAAAGGATATTGTACCCTGCATTTCCCAAATTTTAGATGATCAATCCTTGTTTCCAAAGGATTTTCAATACAGTAGTGTTTCCAGGCACAATACTCCACTAGAAATATCATATTCCACTTTCCTACAACTTATGTTATCATTTTATATGTAATTTGGTAATTAGTCATTATTTTAAGGAACCCCAGACCTCATATCTTTTTTTTTTTTTTGAGATGGAGTCTTGCTCTGTCGCCCAGGCTGGAGTACAGTGGCACGATCTCGGCTCACTGCAAGCTCTGCCTCCCGGGTTCACGCCATTCTCCTACCTCAGCCTCCAAGTAGCTGGGACTACAGGTGCGCACCACCACGCCCCGCTAATTTTTTGTATTTTTAGTAGAGACGGGGTTTCACCGTGTTAGCCAGGATGGTCTCGATCTCCTGACCTCATGATCCGCCCGCCTCGGCCTCTCAAAGTGTTGGGATTACAGGCGTGAGCCACTGCGCCCGGCACATCTTTTTAATAGTGTTCTTTGTGGGGGAAGTTGGCCTGAGAGTTCATGAGGATTCATTGCAATTTGAACACATTAAAAAAATTTAACCTCCTAGAAACCTGTAAATATCTATTTAGATAGGACAACTTGCTTCCACTTTTATACTCATTTCTACCTTAAAAAGTTTAGAGAGAGGTATGGATAGACTTCAATATTTTTTCTATTCTTATTTATTTAATATTTTATGTACAATGGAAAGAAGGAGGCCATAGATACAAATGCTGAATTTTACCTGCCAATATGAGTCTTGTGATTTGTCAATATTTCAGAACACTGCTCTTGGGGCTGAACATGTCACGTTAGTATACAATGAAGCTTCCTTTCTCTCCCAAAATACGTTCTGTATCATGACTACATCCCAGTCAAGGCCTCAGTCATCAACTTTAAACCTACAAGGTCACCTGGTCATCTTGTGATTACAACAGCAGCTTTACTGCTTGTAATTGTCTTACAGCTGTGGCAGGTCAATGGAAAAATGTTCTTTAAACACCATAAGCATCTGATTGTGCAATACCTAAATGAGTGTCATTGATTATTCACACTGCTGGCTGGTCAAAGCTGGGGAAGTAATTAGGGCTTTCTGTGTGGATTATCCACTGAGAAAAGGTCAAATAACTACAAACAGTGCCAACAGAGAGGAGCCACCAAGGACTGCAGAATCCATGATCAGTTAAGAAATGCTAAAGCAAGGCTTAATAATGATGTGCTTATGCCAGGTTCTACAGAATGTGATCATTCTGTCATAGAAATCCAATGAACCATGAGTGATGGCTACTTTTTCCCTGGAAGCACTGCTTCAGGTCCCTGATGCCTATCAAACAGGTTTGTCAGAGAAACCAGACTGAGAAGAATTTAAAAAGCATGGCTTTCCCTCTTGTCTTTTTTCTTTAAGTCAAGAATAAAGGACTTTTGGCTAACAACCATTCTTCTTATCTCCCCTTTAAAAGCATCACAGTAATATTGTTTTCGATATTTTTTGATAAAATATCCCATCAAATGGCTCATGTTGTGGGAACCTGAAACCATTCCTTTGCTGATTTAAATTAGGAGCTTGGAAAAAACCCTCTTTGAACTATAGTTCTATTTATAGTAGTAGAATGCTGAAAACATGTTTCAGTTTGCTGAAGGGGCTTTCATATTTTCCAAGTTTAAGATATTTCTGCTAAATCCACTTAGTCATACTTTGAACTAACCTCCATTCTTCATAGTGTTTGAAATTCTCAAGTTAAATCTTCATTGTTTTAGTTTAAATTTTGGTTTTTATCAAAATGAAGATATTCTGGGAAAGCCAACCATTTAGCCATTTTTCATCCAAGCATAAATAAAACAATTTGAAAGTCAGTTTTGAGAAGGCATCAGGGAAATGATATTTGGGAAGTAAAATAAGTGGTTGGAGGGACCCAAAACAAACATTTTTGGGTTACTTCTTAACAATGCATGAATTATACTAGTATAGTGGGGGAAAAATGCTGAGAAGTAATTGAGAACACTAACTTTGTGCGGGTTCAAATCTTGGTTCTATCACTTACTCTGTGATATTGGGCAAATCAATTACTCAAACTTTCTCAGCCTTAGCAGTGGGTAGACAGAATTTTTTAAAAAACTATCTTTTATCAGAAGCCAGTGAAATAGCAGGTAGGAGATGAACAAACCAAGAAAACAGGGACTCTGAAAACAACTCTGTCCTTGTAGAATCACATCTGTCAGGGCCGTCTAAGAAATAAGAGTTGTGACCAATGATCCTCATATAGGGACAGCTCCTTGGGCCAAACTGCTGAGTTAGGCTTTGGGTTCTCTGGTCTCCGTTGCCTATCCTTACTACACTTGCTTTAAATCTGAGCTTCCAGAATCTATGAGACTTCAGTCCTGTTTGATTATAGCTTAAGCTAGAGAGAAAAATCTTCAAACCTAGGGGTGGGATTTAATGGTGGGATTTCAGGTAAAATAACAAAAGAGATATTTTGAAGCAGGTACCCCAACTCAATTTCCCAGTTAACTACCACCCTTTTTTCTCTTGTCTCAAACTGGAAGACTCCTGGGTTGACAGAAAGAAATGTAATGAGAATAAAATGAGATAACATATGTGAAGTACCAGCACAGTGCCTGGTATGTAGTAAGGCTCAAGAATGGAGAAGCTAGAAGCCTAGGAGAGACAGAAAAATTTGCTGTTAAAATATTGATATATTTGTGTTTCTGAAGTATTATTTTTAAAATTTTGTAAGTTCTGAATGATAGAGTTGTGAGAGTTGTCTGCTATTCTGTATGAATTCCCTCCACTGATCATTTAAATGAGGGATTATCTTGTTTTCCACTTTTAGACTGAGGATTAATTGTTGAAAGCAAAGATGGAATATATAATGGTTCTGGAAGTTAGACTATCCAAGGTACATATTTTTCTATATTTTGTAACAAAGAAATTTTCATTGCTCAGCAATAAGAGGAAAAGAAAATAGAAACAATGTGGTTTAAATGGTGAGTAAGTAAAAAATTTATAATTCAGGTTTCTATTATCTTTAAGAATATATTAAAGATCAAATAAAAATGTTTTAAATATTTTGTTTTAGTTCACAAATAAGATGAAAAAATTTATATTTTATATTTGCATTATTGTAATTTGTGAGAAGAATACTGTCCTAGACAAAGGCATTTTTTTACCTTTGGACAGCCAGGGCAGTTTCTCCCTGGCTTTAATGGGCTGCAGTAATGGGAGCATGGTAAAGTGATTTTCTGTTGCCTCTATACCTGTTACTGTTTCTGGGGGTTGATGGAGCAGGTGAGTGCCTCAGGACAACAGTGATAGAGTGATTGGGAGGAGCAGTGGGAAGGAAGAAAGAAAAGAAGAGGGAAGAAGCAGAAGACCCAGTTTTCATCTCAGCCTCGTCTCATATTAGTCTTCTAGCCCCAAAAACATTGTAAAAGGAGGAGGTTTGGTGGTGTTGTTTTGTAACAGCTTTGTTGAGATATAATTCACATACTATAAAATTAATCTTTTAAAAATGTACAATTGGCCGGGTGCGGTGGCTCATGCCTGTAATCCCAGCACTTTGGGAGGCTGAGGCAGGCGGATCACGAGGTCAGGAGATCGAGACCATCCTGGCTAACACGGTGAAACCCCGTCTCTACTAAAAAAATACAAAAAATTAGCCAGGTGTGGTGGTGGGTACCTGTAATCCCAGCTACTCGGGAGGCTGAGGCAGGAGAATGGCATGAACCTGGAAGGCAGAGCTTGCAGTGAGCCGAGATTGTGCCACTGCACTCCAGCCTGGGCAACAGAGCAAGACTCTGTCTCAAAAAAAAAAAAATACAATTAGTGGTTTTTATTATATTCATAAAGTTGTACAAATGTTACTCTTTTCTGGTTTTAGAACATTTTTGTCACCCCAAAAAGAAATCTTGTACTTACTAGCACTCATTCCTCATTTTTCTTCCCCTCAGCCCCTGACACCCATTAATTTACTCCCTGTTTCTATGGATTTGCCTATTCTGGATATTTCATGTGAATGGACTCATATAAGCTGTGGTCTTTTGTGTCTGGCTTTTTTTGCTTGGCATACTGTTTCCAAGGTTCATCCATGTTGTGTTATTTGTAAGAGTACTTTATTCCTTTTTATTGCACAATATCATTTTATCTACAGATACATCACATTTTGTTTCTCTACTTATCAGTGAATGGTCATTTACTTTTTTTTTCACTTTTTGGTCATAATGAATAATGCTGCTGTGTGCATTTGCAGACAAGTTTTGCATGGACATATGTTTTCATTTCTCTTTTTTTTTTTTTTTTTTTGAGATGGAATCTCACTCTGTTGCCCAGGCTGGAGTGCAGTGGCACAATCTCAGCTCACTGCAACCTCCACCTTCCAGGTTCAAGTGATTCTCTGCCTCAGCCTCCCAAGTAGCTGGGATTACAGGCACCCGCCACCATGCCCAGCTAATTTTTTTGGTATTTTTAGTAGAGACAGGGTTTCACCATCTTGGCCAGGCTTGTCTTGAACTCCTGACCTTGTGATCCACCCGCCTCAGCCTCCCAAAGTGCTGGGATTATAGGCATGAGCCACCGTGCCTGGCCTCATTTCTGTTGAGTAAATACCTAGGAGTGGATTTGCTGGGTCATGTGGTAACTCTATGTTTAACATGTTGAGGAACTGCCAAGCCATTTTCTAAAGTGGCTTCACTATTTTACATTCCCTCCAACAATGTATGAGGGTTTCAATATGTTTACTTCCTCATCAACACTTGTTATTGGTCTTTTTAGATTATAGCCATCCTAGAGGGTGTAAAGTGGTGTCTCCTTTGGTCTTGATTTGCATTTCCCTGATAGTTAATATATAATAGTTGGTTGTCTTTTCATCTACGTATTGGCCATCTGCAGAAATAAAAGAGACAAGGTTTATTTTCAGTGTTCTTCAACTTTTAGGGACTACCCGTAAAGGTATTATAATCCCTCTAAAGTCTTGTTTTATCAAGGTGTATTTTAGGCAGGTCCAGCTGAGAGCTTTGCATCCTGAGGCCTCATCTGCATGGGTCAGTAGGAAAAAGGAAAGAAGGTGGAAACAGGAGGCCTGAAGTGAAGAGGTGCCTAACAGCTCACATTTGTCATTTGAAGAGGTAAGGCGCCTATGAATGGGCTTAGGTTAATGTCAGTATCCAAGGGGTTTAATCTGATGTTTAGGACACAGTAGCAGAAACCTCTAGTGAGGAACGGTTATCCTCAGGGCATCAGCCTGATACGGTAGCAGGAGACACAGAAGGAGAAGAGATCATGAACATACAATAAGCTCATCCCTCTTCTGCTCAAGGAACCCAAGTAATTACAAAACTTCAGCATATGTTTTGCATTACACATGTGGCTCTGTCAAAAATGATGGAGTGGTATCACTTTATGTCTCTTTGAACTAAATGAGAGAGAGAGATGAGAAGTAAGTAGGGGAGAGACCGTATTTGATTTTATCTTTCTGCTTAACTTGTGTTTTCAATTTATAAACCAATTGGATACAAAATACTTATTACAGAACATGATTGTTTCCTTTTATATTAGAGGAGCTGATCAACAGAGTGGTTTCTTGTGGTTATTAGAATCTTTGTTCAAATAAAGCCAAGTAAGAAAAATGGGTTGGGCCTCATCTGTCAGAGGGCAGAGGTAGGAAATAAGTAGACAAAGCACAGTATCAGAATGCATTTGACTGCAAGAAATAGAAAAGTCATCTGTACAGGCCTAAACAAATGAGCTTCATATTTCTTACATAATAAGAAGTCTGGAGGTAGGCAGTTGCCTGAGTCAGTTCAGTAATCTAATGATTTCAGGGCCAGCTTCTTTGTCATTTTCCTGGCCAGAATATAGCTACTGTGGCTCCAGTCACCATGTCTGTGTTCAGAACAAGAAGGAAGACAGGTGGAGACATTCTACTTGTGGAGTCTTATCTTTTTATTAGGAAGAGAGCCTTCCCTAGTGGACTTTCCCTTTGTCTCCTTGGCCAGGATTCAGTCATGTGCCCACTCATTGGCGAATCCCTCAGGAAAGAAAAGGAAATTACTATGACTGATTTATACCAATTTCAGCTCATTCCTTGTTGTTGAGGTAGGGGTCTACCCTTCCTGAAATCAAGGGATCTCTGCCAAAAACCTGAATACAAATTGGAGTTTTATTACCAGGGAAGAAGAGAGAAACATTTCCTGTTTAGACTAGGCACAGTGTGGCTTATGTGCCAATGGATCAAAAAGTGGCTGCACACCCAGATTCAGGGTAGGGAGACTCCTGAAAACTTAGTACAAGAAGATTCACAGAACTCTGCACATTAAACTAGAAGGTTGTGCCTGGCTAATCTTGCACTCCAGTGTCTCCATTGCAGAGTCTTATGTGGTTCTTTCTCACTGCAAACTAAAGATGAAGGATTCTTTTGGGAGGCTGAGGTGGGCAGATCACTTGAGGCCAGGAGTTCGAGAGCAGCCTGGCCAACATGGTGAAACTCCGTCACTACTAAAAATACAAAAATTAGCAGGGCATGGTGGCAGGTGCCTGTAATCCCAGCTGAGGCAGAAGAATCGTTCTAATCCCGTAGTCCTAGCTGAGGCAGAAGAATCACTTGAACCCGGGAGGTAGAGGTTGCAGTGAGCTGAGATCATGCCACTGCACTCCAGCCTGGGTGACAGAGGCAAGACTCTATCTCAAAAAACAAAATAATTAAAAAAAAAGGATTATTCAGCCAGTGCATAGCCCACTGCCGTGGGTGGTCTCCTATGCTTTTTCTTTTTCTTAAAATTTGTATTATTTTAATTATTTTTATGTACAGAAAACCCAACAGCGTGCATTTAACCCAGTTTGGTGCAAGTTCTTTAGCCTTTGCCTTTTCAAGCTTGGCAATGTGAGCCACAGATTTGGGACCCAGGACATTGCCTCCCCAGTGATGGCAGATCTCATCGTATCTGTTGTTGTAATTGGTCCTGATAGCTTCCACCAGCTTAGCCAAAGCTCCTTTGTCTTCCGAGTTCACCTGTGTGAAGGCCACAGTGGTCCAGGTCTTCCTGTGGACTATATGTCCCAGTCTTGCCTGCCTCTTGATAATGCAGGGGAAGAGACCCCCATTTTATGACACAAGGCAGGCAAGAAGACAACCAGCTTGATGGGATCCACATCATGTGAAGTCACCTCCAGTTGAGCCTTCTTGTTCTCCACCAAGGTGGCGACGGTGTTAACTCCTGCTTGAAGGACAAGTGGTCTCCTAGTGGGGATGTCTTCTTTGCTGGAAGCTTTCTTCTCAGCCCGGACCAACAGCCTCTGCTTCTTCGCTTGCTTTGTCTTTCTCTTTTACGGTCTGTAGTTGTGGGCCAGCTTAAGCGACTGAGTAGCTGTTTGGCGGTGCAGGGCCTGGGTGAACTGGTTAATTGCAGGAGGCACTTTCAGCCGCTTATAGAGGATGACTCTCTGCTGCTGCAACCTGATATAGTGGGACCATTTCATGAAGCAAGTGAGGTCTCTTTTGGGCTAGATGTCCTGTCCAATGCCAAAATTCTTAGGCCTTTTCTCAAACAGGAGACTCACCACTTTCTTAACCTCCTGCTGCTTCACGACAGCAGGGGCCGGAGCCACCTTCTTCCCCTTGGCCTTCTTTCTTTTCGATATCTTGGGCACTCCTGCCCTTTTTCATTTTCTCTCAGCTGCCAGAACCTCTTAAGGACCTAAGAAAAAAATAGGTAACATCTTTTGGGCTCTTACTGTGTACTGGGCACTGTGCTGAGCACTTGGATACTATTAGTTTTATCCTTATTTTATACTGGAGAAACTGTAAGTTAACTTTCTTAGCCTGGGGCCACAATCACTCAGGAACTGTGGACTTCTCTGTTTCCCTGGTTAGGAGCTACCAGTCTACTATTTGGTTCTTCCATTTCCAATAAGCTCAGTTTCTGCATCCCTATCACTTTATAGTGTTTCTCAGAGTATTTTGGAAAGGCTACCATGTAAGTATAAGCTGACCAGTCATACTATTAAGTGGCAAGGCCAATTCTTGACTTTCAGAGTCTGTGCTCTGAAAAACTGTGTTTAGCTATCTAATGTCTCCAAAGAGAAGGCCAATAAAATGGAGATTGAGAGGGCTAATCTAAATATCCAGCACATGGTGTTAAACCTTACAGACTGCAATAGACAGCAAATGTATATTTAACAAGGGCTTTCTGAAGATATAATACCTGAAATTTAATGCTAATAGGAGAGTTTTCATATTTTGAGGAATTTTTGTGGGGCAGCTCTCTGGAGGACAAGCACACAGCTTGTCCAATAAAAGCCTTTCTGGTGACTTCCTTCAATATAAGCCACATTAGCTCTCAAAGAAATGATAATATAGGTGATTATTCATTTTTCAAACATCTCCTTGAACTTATCAGAACTGTGCCTTTACAGAGCAATAGGAATGGGAATCTCATGTTAGATGGAAACCCTGTTTCTTACAGGTGATGTAAAATGAAACACACCTATTTGAACATCATTTTTTTAAAAACCTTATTTTGTTTCTTGGATGTTTCTGTTGAAGCTGAAAAGCATTTTCTGAGCAGTAAGTGACCTTGACAAAAACTGGCTTTGTTCTACAGATATTTTAAAGTTATAATGGTCAGATGGACACACCTGGTTAATACTGTTTTCACACCTAATTCTCTGCTGTTTATTTTAACATGCGTAACTTGCTTGCATTAACTTGTGCTGACTCTGACAGTGGAGCATTCTGCAGTGATTTTTTTATGGCAGCCTTCATACAAAAGTACTTTATGGTATGGTTTGAGCCAAGTTAGTATACTAAAAACTAAAAGGACTGTTATTTTTTCAAGATTGAACTGGAAGAAGACTCCAGGGCACTGCCCTTCCAATGCCAAGCAGTAAACCCATCTACACTCTGTCATCATTATATGTAAACATCATTTAATGAGTGCTTTCATGGAAAATCATGTAAAGAATATGGAAGAATTCTTTTTTCCTCTTATGTTTTCACAGAATGTAAGTGCCTAGGAGGTTTTGCCAGCTCAAATATGGTCTTGTTTTTGCCAGTTTATTGATTTAGGAATGAAAGAATAACCTGGTTTGAGGTGTGGATTTCTAAGCATTTGATCTTTTGTTGAAATACCATTCTTATTTCATGATGTCCAAGTACTTTGACAGCTTCTTGTTAATGAGGGTACTGGAATGAGGTGGGGTGGGGATCAGGACTAAGCACCATATCAGAGCGTATATTTGCCCTTTCTATGCAATCTCAAAGTAGACCCTTGTTCTCAGATTAATTTTCTTTATAGAGGAGGAAGTGCATTTGAATTTCCCACAATATAGTTAAAGAACTTCTGTTTCATATGCAAAGTATAGCATAGAACTTAAAATAAAAATTTCCATTTGTATGCTTATGCATCGAAGTATGCAAAGACTGCTTCAACAGCTAACAGAACTAACAATAAATGCCTTTTTCGAAGGGTTACCCATTGGAGCTAGGCTATTAAAAGAATTGTGTTTTACTGCCAAGTATCTGAGCTTGCCTAAACATGCTACACTAGCTGTGAATAATTTTAGTAATAATGATGTATAGCAGAAAATCGTAATATATATAAGGAGCTTTAAGAAACCTTTTCCTCGAAATGCTCTCTAGTGTAATACATTTGCCTACAGCATAGCCAATGTTATCAGAAAGGTAACAAAAGAAGAGAGGCAATGTATGTTCTTTCACAGGAAGCTAGCCACTCAAAGAGTAAAATAGGCTCATGTTTTAATGTTGGTGATTGCTGTTTAGGATGTTTACTTCTGGAGAGAATCTTCAGATTGTCTCTGGTACAAGAACAGAGATCCATAAACTGGTAGCATTTAAATCACAGGTTAAAACGCTTTCATTCTCTGAAAATGTTCTAAAATTGGATTGCAGTAATAGTTGTACAATTCCTGTCCCATTATGTACAGAAAGAACATTTAAATCAGCCATTCAAAAAAAAATGAAATGAAAAATTGCAATCTTGAAAATTCTCTCAGTATCATGAGACATACTATGAACCAATATCTGCCTCTTTTTGATGTCCAACAATTTCTTTGTGGGAATCTAAATGAGAGAAAAGAGCATGTTGGTACCAGACACCTTGAAAGATAATTATTGGGCTATTTTGAATACTCTTACTTAGCTCTGTTTATAACATTTGAGGCATTATCCAATAAAAATAAATACCCCACACTTAGCAAAATACAGATTGGATATATTGGAAAGATTATCCCTTATTTAGTGCTAGGAGATGTGTGGATGGTATATTCCTCCTCTCTTCTTAAAGTCATTTCCCTCTGCTTTGTTCAGTCCAACCTCTGCCCAAGTCCCATTCCCCTAACCCCTGCTGGTGTCCATGCTTTCCCTCTCTTTTTGGCCCTCTCTCTTCAGGCCAGTTTTCTCTCTAACCCTCAAGATGCCAAATATTCTTTGCTGCCTTCTCCTAGCTTGAACTCTTTGCTGGGGAGTTCTCCTCCCCATGGTAAAAATAAGGACATTTCACTCTTCAGGGCCACAGCATTTCTATTTTATGGGAGGCTAACTATAAGTTTGGTGTGATATAGTTTTTGAACCTGCTCCCAACGTTGATCTTTACCATGAATAACTTCTTTTGAACATGTGTGACAACTTGATTCTCAAAACAACAGCCCTGAGAAGTGGTTGTGATTGTTATTCTCATCTTAGCCCTGGGGAAACTGAGATCTAGATATATCATATAACTTTCCCAAGGCCACACAAACTAAGACATAACCAAGATCCAAGCCAAAAGATTTGATACAGAACCCATTCTCCAAACTATTACTCTATGCTACCTCTTTATAATAACATTTGTGGACTCCCTACTATGGGCTGTCATTGTACTAAGTAACTTAATACGATCTCTCATTTAGTTGTTAAAACTGCCCTATAATATTGTCAATATTTTTGGTCAGTTTTTTTTTTCCTGTAAAATGAGGCTAAAATACTAGTAACCCCATGTAGCCTCAGCACTTCATCATGTCTGTATTATAACACGTTATATTTAATAACATTGTATTCCTCAACTAGAAAGTAAGCTCACTGAGAATCTGTCTTACTCACCTTTGCATTCCAAGTACAAAGTATGCTGTCTGGCACCTAGTAGGCATTCATAAAATATTTGAGGAATGAATACATGCTTCCTTCATATGGTAAATGAGACAGTGTATGATAGTGCCATCCAAATTTCATTGTTATGTAAATGTGATATATGATTAATAATAATCACCCATCTAACTATGCTTAATAGGAAGTAAGATCTCTCCTTTACTGGGTGAGATGTGCATTTTTACAGTGGTTTCTTGAATTGCTGCCCTTGCCTGTGCTTCCCAACCAAAGGTAGACTGTTTTCTGAATATTTCCAGGGAAAGAGAAAACCACCATCTTTTGAAGTTCTATACCCTATTTAAAAATCTAACCCTAATCTGAAAATTAGATTATCTCTAATTTTATTTTTAAAAATTTTAAGCCTCCCAATTACAAATGCCAGTAAT
This sequence comes from Theropithecus gelada, assembly GCF_003255815.1. Lineage (NCBI taxonomy): Eukaryota > Metazoa > Chordata > Mammalia > Primates > Cercopithecidae > Theropithecus > Theropithecus gelada. Next base: position 85,884,808 of record NC_037670.1, read on the forward strand.
GTGTTGTCTTTATCTACAGAATAAGCATGATGAATAAGGTGCAAATGTATTGTAGGGAGCTGGAAGAGCCTCAGACACCAGGCAAGTAAATCAAAACAAAGTAATGTTAATGATTACCCTGGATACTTTAAGAAGAATGTAGAAGATCAATAGATCTACAGAACATTAATCCTTCTAGAAAATGTGAGCATCCTAGATTTTATTTGTTTAAGATTGATACAATTGAGTTATATTTTTGTGAGTCTAATGGAGGAGAATCACGTCATATCTCAGGAAAGCAATCCTCTCAGCTGTGCTGGCCAAGTTTCCTCTAATTCTTTCAACCAATGAAGTAGTTGATATATTCTTGTAAACTTTCTGGGGGCAATTTGTCCATTATTGGGCCTGAACTTGAACAGTTGGAGAAAGAAAGAAAAAATAAACAACTCCTCTTATATCAAAAGAGTATAACTGAGTCTTGTTTTAATAAAATCCTAGAGCACATCCTAGAGTCACCTAGCCAGTAACAGGTACTCAATAAATGCTCTTCTGGTAAATTGATGAAAATCTAAATATGTGAAAAAGATCAATAAAAATGTGATCATTTACACTCCCAAAAGACTTATCTGCTCATTTGGCTTAGAATGCTGACTTTAAATGTGGATCTTTTCACTAGTACTAAGGAATAAGAATGTGAGCTTTTTCTTTTGAAGTTATTTAGTCCTTTTCCCCATCTACAAGGTTATACCTATCACCTCAGCAGCTTATGACTTTACCTATCGTGTACATGAAGAGAGGGCTTCTAGTTCCTGAATTTTCGTAAGTACCAATACCTAATTTAAAAAAATAAAAATCTGCTGGACCACCATGACATATAGATTTAAAATGTGCTTTAATGTATTATGACTTAGCAAACGTAGCTTTCCCTCCAACATCTGTATTTTGATTTGTAGTCTAATAAACCTTCCTGCTGCAGATGGCATGTGCATAGTTGTTCTGAGGTGTAATACATCAACGTAGCATTTCTAAACAGAGAGCAATAATGTATTCAATTAGGGGAGGAAATAAAACATCGAGCCTTTTCTTATAATAAATCTTTTACTAAGCTTCCCACATCACATGTTTGCTGAGGAAATAATACATGTCATTCAGATTAAGGGTTATTGTAGACTGCTGAGGGAAACATGAAATTCTGGAGGTTTCAGCAGTCCTGTGAAACCCTGAAACATGGAAAGTGTACAAATTAGAAAAGGATGTAATATGTGACTAATGATACCTCTTGGGATACCTTTGGAAATCATATTTACTGTTATGATCACTAGATTCATTTAAGCTACAGGAGTTGAAAAGCAATACCCTAGTAAGTGAAAAACACCTCTGAGTTCATTAGATGTGGTTGTAATTTAAGCTCTAAAGGCTTTTTTCCTTGCTGTCATTCTTTATATTTCTGGAAATGTGGTACTTGAACTCCTAATAAAAGTAGTCTACATCATGATCATATAATCTGCAGTTCCTGGAAAGCACATTTACACCTCCACATCTGTAGCTAAAGCTGAGACTGAACAGAAACTTAATTCACCCCAGATGTCACCCACTAGAAAGTTCTGGAGTAGGGCTGCCGTTCTTAGAATTTTCTATCCACTGATTATGTCTCAAGCAATGGTTTAAATATTCAACCCAGAGTCTCCAAGCTCAAATGTTGTAAACTGTTTACTGTTTCCATATACTATGCCAAGTGCAAAATTAAATGAATCCCACAAAGTTAATCCCCAATCCCGTTCCTTCATTTGTGGAAGGAAATAATGGCTATTTTGACATTATTTAGACAGATAATTCCAAGTCCTTTTGTCATAAGCATCTGAAAAAGAAATTTTGTTCTTCTGGCTTGGTAAGATATCAGTTCATACTGCTTTTAAAAAGATTACATGACAATTTCTTTGGGAAAAAAAAAAGTATATGTATATGATTTGGGCTGCTGATCACCAGAATAGCATGTGATGGATCAACATAATTAGACAGTCAATTTCTGTCTAATGATATTCTTAATCAGAAATTAGATTCTTCCTTCTTTAGCTTTGAATTCTTCTATTCCTAGTTGGTACGCAATCAGTGTTCCCATCCCCAGGTGATATGCCTGATTGGAGGGGCTTTAACGGACAAAATAAGATCAGCGCATAAACCATAGGCTTCTCCAAAGTGAGCAGAAATCAAGTAGGGTACACCTTCATTGCCACTCTAACCTATTTACAGTTTTTAGTTTTGCCTCTTAAATTCATGTATTTCTTGGTGTCTTGCTTAGTGTCACCTTTTTGACACATGAGTCCTGCCAGATGTGTGGGTTAGTGAGTCTATACAATTTCTCAGGCCTTGCTGATGCTGCAGCTTCTTAGTTGTAGTTCCAGGAAGGCTGCTGCAAGCACATTGCACCTTATGAATATTGGAACTTTCTCTAGAGGGAAACCATTTGTTGCTATGTCAGGTCAGATACAGAAGCCAGATTATCTAGGCTTAGTTGGTATAACTACTGATAAAAATTACCACTTATTAAGAATATCCTCAGGATTTATTAAGGGAACAATGTAAAAATGGCCATGTGAAAATAGTTTTCCATTTTTGCAAAATTCCTGTTAAAGACATTGTTCATTGTGTATTTAATAATAAATCTGAGGCCAGGCGCAGTGGCTCATGCCTGTAATCCCAGCACTTTGGGAGGCCGAGGCAGGTGGATCACAAGGTCAGGAGTTCAAGACCAGCCTGGCCAAGATGGTGAAACCTCATCTCTACTAAAAATACAAAAATTAGCTGGGTGTGGTGGCAGGAGCCTGTAATCCCAGCTACTCAGGAGGCTGAGGCAGGAGAATGGCGTGAACCCAGAAGGTGGAGCTTGCAGTGAGCAGAGATCATGCCACTGCACTCCAGCCTGGGCGACAGAGCAAGACTCCATCTCAAAAAAAATTAAAAAGAATAAAATAAAATAAATCCAAGATTCATCCACCTGACAAATTCCTCTCAAAATACATCTCCTAAAAACCTGATGTGTATTTCTCTGTTAAACATTGAGATCTATGAAACCCATTGAATTCTCCCTTCTGGATTGACTAAAAGTTAGAGCTAAACTTCATGCTTAATGGTACTAATAATTTTATTCCAGTTTCCTGAAATACATTTTCTTTTTCCTTCCTCTGTGGTGGTCTGTGGAATGGTATTGGTGGTCTCTGAATGCCTGAGTTTGTATACAAAAGTGTGTATTATGTGTTTTGTTTGTGTGTATATACTTACTTGCATTTTCTGGGGAAAGAGCACAAAGTTTTCATCAGATTCTCAAAGGGATGCATTACCTCCCCAAATTTAAGGACTTTAATATTATCTGATGTTTTATATCTCTGATCTCACCTTTAACTGTTCTGTCTTTATAACAATTATGTTTGCATTATAAACAACCTAAATCCTTTTTCTTTTTTTTTTTTGAGACGGAGTCTTGCTCTGTCGCCCAGGCTGGAGTGCAGTGGCGCAATCTCGGCTCATTGCAAGCTCAGTCTCCCGGGTTCACACCATTCTCCTGCCTCAGCCTCCCTAGTAGCTGTGACTACAGGCGCCCGCCACCACGCCTGGCTAATTTTTTGTATTTTTAGTAGAGATGGGGTTTTGCCGTGTTAGCCAGGATGGTCTCGATCTCCTGACCTTGTGATCCAACTGTCTTGGCTTCCCAAAGTGCTGGGATTACAGGCATGAGCCTCCATGCCCAGCCCCTAAATCCTTTTTCATGGAGAGAGAGGGAAGGAAAAGCTAGGTGGCAGTAAAAATTATACAAATACAAACACAACAGCATATTTTATTGTCAAGTACTCAGTATGTTAGTAGGTATGATTCTGGGGGGCTTTCTCCCCACTAGAAATAGTGGACTACATCTGTATGGCATACATCTATATGAAAATATAATCTGATGTCTTTTAATTTTTTTCCTGTCTTAAGAAAAAAATCTAGACAGGTCTATCTAAAAGGTCTCTTATATGAAGCATCTCCTAAACACTATAGGGAGATTATATACATAGAAAATTCCTTTACCATGTGACATTGATATATACATATTGACTTGGGAAGGAAAAACGCCACTGTGTTGTACTTTTTTTATCTTTTTTTTTTTTTTTTGAGACCGAGTCTCACTCTGTTGCCCAGGCTGGACTGCAGTAGCGCCATCTCCGCTTACTGCAACCTCTGCCTCCCGAATTCAAGCGATTCTCCCACTTCAGTCTCTCAAGTAGCTGGGATCACAGGTGCCCCACCACCACGCCTGGCAAATTTTTGTATTTTTAGTAGAGTCAGGGTTTCAGCATGTTGACTAGGTTGATCTCGAACTCTTGACTTCAGGCGATCTGCCTGCCTCAGCCTCCCAAAGTGCTGGCATTACAGGCGTGAGCCACCGTGCCCAGCCTGTGTTGTACGTATTAATGTGAGATTTTAAAGACAACCCCACAGGACTTGCCTTGCTAATTTGGAAACTAGATAAGTCCAATAAAGTGAAAACTTGTTCAGAGAAAAAGCCTTGATGAGAAAAGATCTCAGGAAATCAAATAGTAACACCATACCATTGGAGGAGCAGATATATTGCCCCCTAGCATAAAATATCTTCTATCTTGATTTTTCAAAATAATTTTTTATGAACATATTTTGAATTGCACAGGACACCAACCGTGCTGCTTTGGGAGCAAAAAGACAGAGCTGACAGATGTAGTTATTTGTCAGGAACAACCATGTGAATTTATAAATATTTTACAAGTGCAGCTTTCAGAAAAGTGACTTTTACTGCCATATTAATGCAACTTGCAAATTTATAGTCTGGGCATTTGTGGGTTATGAATGTCGAGTATTCGAAGCTAGTGCCAGGAACATAGTTTATGTTTTGAAATTCTTTTTTTCTCTGATCACAGACTTCTTGGCTGTTAAGATCTGCATAATAATTCAGCTGCACATGAGGTGCAAGGCTACATAATACATCAGTTTCCACTCCCAATGGCTAGACTCATAAATACACTCATTACAACACACTTCATGTGACAGAATGACATACAAAGCATAAAAATATCTCTATAGAGTAGAGAATTAGTGGTAGTAGAAGCAACAGTAGCATGATTCCATGCCTCTGGCCAGACCCATAATATGTGACCTAATATTATAATTATATGTCATTAAAGAAAATTAGAATCATATGTTTTTAGAAATAATATCTTAGTATATATTAGATCAACACACTCATGAATGTTGTCATATGTATTGAAGGCTACACTACTGAAAATACTTTAATCTTTCAGCAGGGAGATTATGGAGGAAGAAGCACCACTGCAACTCTTTCCTTGTACGTTTCTAAGTTGCTTTTCCACCGATTGTGCCCAAAGTAAAAGAGTCTTTCTAGCATTCCAGGCTCTGGAGAAAGAGGAGCAGATTTATCTGGGCTTGAGCAAAAAACAGCCTGGGGTGAAATCTTTTTTTTTTTTTTGAGACGGAGTCTCGCTCTGTTACCCAGGCTGGAGTGCAGTGGCCGGATCTCAGCTCACTGCAAGCTCCGCCTCCCAGGTTTACGTCATTCTCCTGCCTCAGCCTCCCGAGTAGCTGGGACTGCAGGCGCCCGCCACCTCGCCCGGCTAGTTTTTTGTATTTTTTAGTAGAGACGGGGTTTCACGGGGTTAGCCAGGATGGTCTCGATCTCCTGACCTTGTGATCCGCCCGTCTCGGCCTCCCAAAGTGCTGGGATTACAGGCTTCAGCCACCGCGCCCGGCCATGCGTGAAATCTTAAAAGTGATCAGACTTTGGTCACGTGTCAGAAGGTTCTCCTTTTTCAAGATGTTATTACGACCTAGGCAGAATTGTCGCCGTTGAAGAAAGTCAGCACTGTTGCCCAACCTTTCTGCCTTCTGTTAAGTAGCTTTGTTACCTTGTACACATCACTTTTCAGGTTCATAGTTCCTCTTCACTGAAATGTTGAAGTTGTGCCATATGATTGCAGAATTCTTTCCAGCTGTAATTCTTTTTCTAATGCATGTGTGCCAACATACGTAGATATTGATTAACAATATATTATAATCTGCAACATTAGTTGTTTTATCAGTGTGTACACTTTCATTCTCTAAAACCTGCCAGTGACAAAATGCTTCACTGTTTTACTCCCCAATGTCCACCATTTCTTGCTCTGCATTAAGATTGCATATTATTCCTAAAAGAAGTCATTGGGACCGGATGCAGTGGCTCATGCCTGTAATCCCACTATTTTGGGAGGCCAAGGCAGGAGGATTCCTTGAGCCCAGGAGTTTGAGGCCAGCCTAGGCAACATGGCAAAATCCCATCTCTTCAAAAGATACAAAAATTAGCCAGGCATGGTAATGCATGCCTGTTATCCCAGCTGAGGTGGGAGGATTGCTTGAGCCCAGAAGGTCAAGGCTGCAGTGAGCTGTGATGGAGCCACTGCACTCCAGCCTGGGTGACAGAACAAGACCCTGTCCAAAAAAAAAGAGGTTATTGGGAATGTAACCTTAAATAATGGGGAATCTTGTGTTCTTACAAAAAATTTGTGATTAGTTCAGTGAGTAAAGCTTTTCCAAATTGCCAAAGCTAAATAAATAAATAATCCCTGTTTATTCCAAGGCTTAATCCTACTGAGGCCCCCAACCTGATTCCTGATTAATCATGCAGCAGACAGCAAACATCTTCTTCTTCGTTTTTTTTGTTTTTTTTTTTTGAGACGGAGTCTTGCTGTGTCACCCAGGCTGGAGTGCAGTGGCACGATCTCAGCTCACTGCAAGCTTCGCCTCCTGGGTTCAAGTAATTCTTCTGCCTCAACCTCCTGAGTAGCTGGGAATACAGACATGCTCCACCATGCTCCACCATGCTTGGATAATTTTTGTATTTTTAGTAGAGATGGGATTTCACCATGTTGGCCAGGCTGGTCTCAAACTCCTGATCTCATGATCCACCTGCCTCTGCCTCCCAAAGTGTTGGGATTACAGGTGTGAACCACCACGCCTGGCCAGCAAACTGCTTCTTATTAGCTGACCTTATACATTTCAATGAAACAGACTGTGAAAAATGACACATACACACAGATCCCGGGCGGTAATTACATTAGAAAATACTTTGTTAATTGTTTTACAGACAGCATTAGCCTTAAGAATAAAATTCCGTGAACAGCAAATCCTTTTTCTTTCATTTGCTTCTAATCTAAGGGATAAACATAGTCAAATGCTGTTATCGTTACCCAGGAAAACTTCAGCTTTAAAACTGATTGAATCCATTTTCTTTATCTTATTATCTTAGACCATAGCAATTTTATAGAACACAGGTAGAATGATAGCTAGCAGTCCATGATCCAGACAGTATCATATATCCCTTGTTTGTTTTCTTTCTTTTCTCTTTATCTTTATCCTGAAATTTCCTTTCTGTTCTACTCTGAAAGTAAAAATCTGAAAGGAAAATAATTAGCTACTCATGCTCTTCTAACACAGCCACATGTTCACATGATAAATGAAACATTACCACACAAAACTGCTAAAATGACATCCTTATTGTAGGTCCAATTTACTTAATTTTATGTCTTCCAACTGTTAAGGGTCACTCATTCTGTAAAATTAATGGCTGAAATAAATTTAGAATTTAAAAAGCACAAGGAAAATATTTCTTTACCCAATGTATGGCCAACCTGTGGAATTTATTAGACTGGGAGGTCATAGATTCAGTCAAGAGATGAATTAGAAAAGCTAGATAATTGTATGACAAGTTATAATACTGTAGTTATGAATACTAAGAAAAGGTACTAATAGAATCTCTTGCTTCAGAGTACAAGCTGATCTCAGCTCACTAGGAGCTTTGAAGGACTTCTCTTATTTCCTTATGATGCTCCTCCGAGCAAGTGGCTGGATTCACATTGAGGTTTTACCTCTTTTTGAAAGTAACTACTATTGTGAACAGGATACCACATTTAGGTCAAACTGGGGTTTTGTTGTTGTTTGTGCAACAGCATCTTGCTCTGTCACCCAGGCTGGAATACAGTGGGGCGATCATGACTCATTGCAGCCTTGACCTCCTAGGCTGAAGTGATCTTCCTGCTTCAGCCTCCTAAAGTGCTGGGATTACAGGCATGAACCACTGTGCCTGGCCTGTGTTTTTTGTTTTTTGGCAAAGAAAACCACAAATGTCTGCTAATACAATACAAAAAGAACAATGAAATGACACGTGAGTTTAAACTTTTTAAAGAGTTTATTCATTAATTCAATTAATATTTATTGAGGGCCTATCATGAACCTATCACTGTCCTAGGTGTTTGGAATACAACAAGGAACAAAACAGAGAAAAATCCTTGCTTTCATGAGACTCCCCCCATTGTTTTATTCCGAGGTATCGGTATTGAAGTCTATGATCTTGTGATAATGCAGTTAGTTTAGAAGTGGATAAGGTGCAGCGTTTCAGGTGCAGCTCCTCTTGAAGCTATCTGCCCCCATACCCTCCTTAAAATAGAGCGACAAATACTCTCATTTAAAAAAGGGAAGAAATGAGAGATATGTAGCAGTTAGTAGTCCATAAAAATTCTGAAGTCTAACCTGTCAGATGTTGCTGGGGTCCCTCTATTCAAGAAGCAGAGAATGTTTTTTGATTAGGCCCCAGTTCTTCCTAGGCTCAACTCCATAACTTACTGTCCTTTGATGTTCTTCTCAGAGGAAGGAGGTTTATTGTACTATGGGCTCTTTCCTCTACCCTCTGAGACACTCTTATTTTTCAATAAAAAATAGCTTATGTTTGCAGTTGTGTGGCTTTCTTAGCCTGCTTCCTGCATGTGAAAATTTGGAGGCCCAGAGAACTCTTCTCATTTTGATCTCTTTTTTTTTTTTTTTTCAGTCCAAGCTTGCAGGGATTTTTATCAGTATAACTCTTTTAAAAATTTTTTGGAACTTTGTGGACCTCCTGTGAATATGATTCAGGCCTACTCCATGCCCTAAAGACCACATCACTAATTCTTTTTGAGAAAGTCACTCTCATCTTTGGGCTATATACCAGGCTGCTGTGATACATCCTTAAGATTCTAGGCACCACCGACTGGGCATCGTGGCCCACATCTGTAATCCCAGCACTTTGGGAGGCTGAAGTGGGCGGATCAGGAGGTTAAGAGATTGAGACCATTCTGGCCAACACGATGAAACCCCATCTCTACTAAAAATACAAAAATTAGCTGGGCGTGGTGGCCTCCCAAGTAGTCCCAGCTGCTTGGGAAGCTGAGGCAGGAGAATCGCTTGAACCCGGGAGGCAGAGGTTGCAATGAGCCGAGATCGCACCACTCACCACTGCACTCCAGCCTGGCGACAGAGCAAGACTCCATCTCAAAAAAAGAAAAAAAAGGTTCTAGGCACCACCTTACACCATTCAGTTGTTTAACAAGGGGTCTTTCAGCCACACCCTTGATCTGGATCTTTGCTGTGAAGTCATTTCCTTTTTTTTTTTGAGACAAGGTCTTGCTCTGTTGCCAAGGCAGGAGTGCAATGCCATGATCATAGCTCATGTAACCTCAAATTCCTGTCCTCAAATGATCATCTCACCTTGGCTTACCAAAGTACTGGGATTACAGGCATGAGCCACCACACCCAGCCAGTCATTTATTACTTTGAGAATCTTTTAATGACTAGAGAGACCAGAAATATGAAGTGTTTTTCCCCCAGCTCTCAAGTCCTGGCTCCTTTATATTGCTTATGAATTCTGCAGGAAAACTGCACAGTTCTTTCTTTAGCTCTCTCTTGTTTTTGTATGTTATCTTATGCAATTAAAAAAAAATCTACTCCTTCAACATTTTGCCTGGGAATCTCCTTAGCTGATTCTCTAAGTTATTGGGAAAATTTCCTTCCTTCCTTTTCCTTCCTTCCTTCCTTCCTTCCTTCCTTCCTTCCTTCCTTCCTTCCTTCCTTCCTTCCTTCCTTCCTTTTCTTTCTTTTTTTTTTTTCCTTCAGAGTCTCATTCTGTTGCCCAGGCTGGGGTGCAGTGGCACCATCTTGGCTCACTGCAAACTAAGCGATTCTCCTGCCTCAGCCTCCTGAGGAGCTGGGATTACACGTGCCTGCCATCATGCTCGGCTAATTTTTATATTTTTTTTACTAGAGATGGGGTTTCACCATGTTGGCCAGGTTGGACTCGAACTCCTGACCTCAGGTGATCTGCCTGCCTTGGCCTCCCAAAGTGCTGGGATAACAGGTGTGAACCACCATGCCCGGCCCATTGGGTAAATTTTCTATCTTCCATATTATCATAGGCAACGTTTTGCTGTTGTTGCACTGCTATACAATACAGATTGCCATTTTTCCAGAGTGCTATAACAGTTTCTTACCACTTTTCTTGCTCTTAACAATTTATTCTCTATTTTCTCAATTTTGGTTTACAATTTTCCTGTCACTTGTCCAGCCTCTATCCATCACCTTGTCCCAAAGCTAATGCTACATATTTCAGGTTGCTGTAACAGCAGCACTTCAGTTCTAGTACCATTTTCTTTATCAGTTAGCTTTTGCTCCCTAATAAACTATCCACAACTTTGTGAATTATAATAATATCTATTATTTCTCACAGTTTTGTGGGTTGACTGTGTATTTCTTCCATCAGAAGAGATAGCTAGATTGTCTAGGATGGTTCCACACATGTCTGGTGATTGTTCTATGTCTGGTGAAGTGATAGCCATGTATCTATCATCATTAGTAGGCTAGTTCAGGCTCATCCATATGGTACAAAGTCATAGTGCACAAAGTCATAGTGGTACAAAGTCACACACGCGAATTTGTGGGCCACCTTTCATAGTCTACCACAATTCTTTTCTTTTCACTTCAATTTTACTTATCTTCTTTATTCTAGTACTGAGGGGAATTCGCTTGATTGGTTACCTTACCAATCATTGACTTTCTTATTGTGCTACCTAATCAAGACTGTGTGAAGATTTACTAATACTATGCATTTGGCATAATAGTTGTTCATTACTTCATCAAACTATGTTTCTTTGGATCTTTTTGGTGAATTTAACTCTTCCTAACTTTTATTTGAGAATTCCATACTCAAAATCATTGAGTATAGAATTATTAGTCTTAGAATTAAGTCTTAGTGTTAGTTCTTAGCCTTCATTATTTGAGTTCTAGTTGAGTTAAAACTGTTATATTTTGAGGGGCATGGTTTACCACTCACAAGCTTTTATACTTCTTTCTTTATTATTACAGTACTGATATTTTCCATAAGATTTATCTTGCTATTAAGATGAATATTGAATACAATTATGAATTTGTTTGAAGAATTGAATATAGTAGAGTGAATGAAACTTCAATTATATATATAATGTGTATATATAATGTGTATATATAAATATATATGTATACACACACAGACACATATATACATATATATGTTCTATTTTCTCTGCACTGGGAGTAGCAGTTCCATAGGAGAAGGGAATTTGAAAGATATCAATTTTGGGAGTGGGAAATGGAATTATATTTTGAGGAAAGCATCTCCTTAAGGCTTTTGCATTCTTAAATCTGTCAAAGGAGTAATTTATTCTCTCATAAATTTGTAATGATACATAGTTGCACATATGGTTTATAATTTCCTTTGATCAGCAAAGAGAAAGATGAAAGAAGTAAACAAGCACATGAACCCAGTAATGTCCACCCAATATTTCATAATAGCCCCTGAGATGGTAAACCTAAATGATCTTGTGTGCTGAAAATCATGGCAATATTTGAGAGGATGAGTTTCCAGTCATAAATGGAACACAAATAATGAGATGATTTCTTCTGCCCTGAATAACCTGAAATGTTAGCTACAATTTCCTTCAACTTGTGAGCCTTCTGTGTTCATACAGCCCTGTAACAGAGTACTCAGTGTCAATGCCCATTTCCTATACTAATCTTATAAAAAACTTAACATGTTTATGAACTGAAAGCTTAAACCAAAAATTTGACATTGTTTCACTGAACTCTCAAATTCATATCTTATAATTTCAAGATAACTTTTCTATGTTCTTTCCTCAAAAACGAGGAGTTTATGTTAGAATAAATAAATTTTATACAAAAGTGTCTGTTGAAACCAAGAAGTATTTTTATATCCATGTTATTGTTAAGAATGATATGTAAAAAAATCAACCTAACTACCTGAAGAAATTATTTCGTGAAGTGGTTACTAGGACTGATGTATGATAAATTCACTATCATCTGAAGGGTAAACTATTTACTCATTTTCCATGAGCAGTTTATAGCCAGTAAGAGGTTTTTTGACTTCATATCAGATACATGAATACTACCAACATTACTTGAATGCTTGATGCCTCTGATTTGGAATATTTAAATTTCCTCCTTACTGATGTTTCTTTTTATTTTCTTCCCTTCCCTTCCCTTCCCTTCCCTTCCCTTCCCTTCCCTTCCCTTCCCTTCCCTTCCCTNCTTCCCTTCCCTTCCCTTCCCTTCCCTTCCCTTCCCTTCCCTTCCCTCCTTCCTTCCCTCCTCCCTTCCTTCTTTATTTACCTTTTTTTTTTTTTGGCAGAGATAGGGTTTTGTTCTGTCACCTAGGCTGAAATGTAGTAGTGTGATCATAGCTCACTGTAACCTTGAACTCCTGGGCTTAAGCATTTCTTCCACCTCAGCTTCTCAAAGTAGCTAGGACTATAGGCATGCACCACCATGCCCAGCTAATTTTTTTTTTTTTTTTTTTTGTAGTGACACAGGTCTTGCTATGTTGCCCAGGCTGGTCTTGAACTCCTGGCTTCAAGTGATCCTTCCTCCTCAGCCTCCCAAAGTTCTGGGATTACAGGCACGAGCCACAGTGTCTGGACTTGACCTTTCTTACTTTATTTTTTGACCACCACCAAATCATTTCATGTATTGCTATCAGAATAATTTTTCTTAAGCTGTCATTATTGATTATGGAATAAAGCCTAAATTTCCTATTTGGTGTTCAGACTCTCTATTAACAGGTATACATCCACCTATTTTCTATTTTCACCTTTATTTTAATGTAATAATTTCAGAAATAAGGTAAACTCTCTGAAGTTTTTTGCTATAAATAAGTTTTTTGCTATAAAGTTTTTTGCTTTGTCTAGAGCTGACTAATGCTTGTTTACTGAAGGTGCTGAGCACTTTACCTAACATAAGGAAAAAACAGACTCATTTTAAGTAGACAAAGTCATGTCATCCAGTTTTTTGTTTTGTTTTTGAGATGGAATTTTGCTCTGACACCCAGGCTGGAGTGTAGTGGCATAATCTAGGCTCATTGCAACCTCCACCTCCTGGGTTCAAGTGATTCTGCAGCCTCACCTCCTGAGTAGCTGAGACTACAGGTGCCTGCCACCACGCCTGGCTAGTTTTTGTATTTTTAGTAGAGACAGGGTTTCACCATGTTGGCCAGGCTGATCTCAAACTCCTGACCACCCACTTTAGCCTCCCAAAGTGCTGGGATTGCAGGCGTGAGCCACTGCGCCCAGCTTCATCAGGTATGTTTTTTTGTTTTTTGGTTTTGAGACGGAGTTTTGCTGTTGTTGCCTAGGCTGGAGTGCAGTGGTGCCATCTCAGCTCACCACAACCTCCACCTCTCAGGTTCAAGAGATTCTCCTGCCTCGGCCTCCCAAGTAGCTAGGATTACAGGCATGCGCCATCACACTGGGTAATTTTGTATTTCTAGTAGAGATGGGATTTCTCCATGTTGGTCAGGCTGGTCTCGAACTCCCAACCTCAGGTGATCCTCCCATCTCGACTTCCCAAAGTGCTGAGATTACAGGCGTGAGCCACCGTGCCCAGCTTATCAAGTTTTTAATGGGTCTGAGGATTCTGTATCGTGTCAATCTGGAAGGCTCAGGGCCTTCTCTGCAGTTTAGATTCAACAAATACATATTAGGAGTTCATTATGTCAGATATGCTGCACATAACATTATATTATGATCCTCAAACAGTCTTGTCAGGTTTTATCACAGTTCATATAACAGTATCACAATTTTCAGATAAGGAATTTGAGCTCAGAGAAGGTAAAAATAATATACACAAAGTTTCACGACTGCTCAGAGTGGAACCAGAATTTGAATAGCATTTTCCTGAATCCACAATCTATGTTCTTTTTCCTTTATCACAGCTGTGGCATTTCAACATTTTGCTGTTTTGGTTCATTCCAGAACCTTCCTGTAGTTTTTTTAGGTGACCTTTGCACCAGGATGACCTTGGGAGGTAAACAGCCTAATGAATGAATTTTTTAGAATTGCAGTGTTCCAGAGACTTCCTCTCATATATGTAAGGCTCTGGATTGTTCTTTCTCATTGGGTCAGGGCTACATGGTGCATGATGACAAACAGGTGCTTTCTTCTTGACATTATGTCTTGTCTGGGTATTTAAAGAGTGACAGTGATGATGATGATTAACCTGCAGTAATGCTGCACATATACTACTTTACGAGGTCAAAGTTCACAATCTTCAGTGTATTCACTGATGTTGCTAATGATGCTGTAAGTAGAAATGAATAACAGGCCATGCATTCAAAAGACATTACTTATATTATCCTTTAAGTTAAGGATTTCTAAGACATTAAGACATTCTACTGTGTTTTGGGTCTATAAGAATAATTTAAATAGACCTTGAAGGCTTTAGTTAATTGTAAAGGATCCTTTTCCCAGCTACCTCCCAAATAGTTACATCTTTTTTGTTTTCTTTTCTTTTCTTTTTCTTTTGTTTTGGAGATGGAGTCTCGCACTGTAGCCCATACTGGAGTGCAGTGGCACCATCTTGGCTCATTGCAACCTCTGCCTCCTGGATTCAAGCAATTCTCCTGCCTCAGCCTTCCCAGTAGCTCGGACTACAGGTGTACGCTGCCACACCCGGCTAATTTTTTTGTCTGTTTAGTAGAGACGGGGTTTCACTGTGTTGTCCAGGCTGGTCTCGAACTCCTGAGCTCTGGCAATCTGCCTGCCTCGGCCTCCCAAAGTGCTAGGATTACAGGCCTGAGCTACCGCGCCTGGCCCCAGATAGTTATATCTTAGAAGATAAAAATTTTGTGGAAGCTCTTTAAAAGTAAACAGAGAATGCTCGGTCATAGAAATATCAATTACTAATAAGAAACACCTAAGTACTTTAGGTGCATTGGAGAAATATTTAACTTGTTGAAGCCAAATTTCAAGTATATTGGACTTCTAGACTGTAGTTGGGTTTTAATTCTGTATTCCCAAGCCAAAAAAATTTTTTTGTAAATATGAAACTCTTTTTAATCTATATACTCCCTGAATTGTTTTTCTATATATTTTGGTTATATGTCTCAAAAGCTGAAAAGGGCCTGAAATTGTATCCTATTTACAAGCTAAGTTAGCCTGTCAGTTTTGTAGGTGCTGGCAGAAGATATAATACTCCTGGGTCAGAGACCAAGGACAGTTTATTACTTATAGCATTAACAGTAGACGGAATATCAGCATTTATGCCAGCCCCTTAAGCCTCAAATACAACCTGGCAATGTGAAGAGGAGCAGTGATATTTGCACATGCAATGGGGAGTATTATAAATGAAGAACCCTGAGTTCAGAGAACCCAGATCATTTATGATGGGCCATAAGCATGTTTGTCTTTTGCTCTAGGAGATACTGTCTCTATATTCCAGAGCTGAAGGCAAACCTGCCCTTTGCTTCAGACCAAGACACTATCTGTATCACTCAAGGATGATTGCTTGAAACAATAGTCTAGAACAGAGGCAGTCAATGTTTCTGCTTGTAAGACATGCAGAAATGTGAGAGACCCATGGAGAATTATCTCCCAACATGCAATTTCTGGAGTCCCAAGAAACTTTGGGGAATGCTAACAACTTGACACATTTAATAGAAATAGAAGACAAGTTATATCCTGTGGTTTCAGGGGTCCTGACCCTCAATTTAACTGCATATCTTGTTTTACCATTATAACACTACTTCTTCGACTCAAGCTTTAGGTCTGCAAATGAGTCCCTTATCAAATTGCAGCTACCGCTGGAAATATCTCAATTTTATACCTTCATACTTTAGTATACAAAGGTTCGATATCATAGGAGAAGAATATTCCTGGGCTTGGAATTAGATATAGGCTGGAAGCCTAGTTCTGCCACCAACTACACTGATGTTCACTCTTTTGGATTATCAAATAATAAAAAACTAAGCCCCAGCTACTTGGGAGGCTGAGGCAGGAAGATTGCTTGAGCCTAGGAGTTTGAGGCTGTCATGAGCTGATTGCACCCCCTGCACTCCAGCCTGGGTGACAGAACAAGATCCCATCTCTAAAAACAAACAAACAAACAATAAAATAAAATAAAACAAATTAACAAAAGCTAGAAAACATGGAGAAATGCTATTAAATTTCTGAGAAAAAATACTTACCAAAATAAAATTCTATACCTAGCTGAATATGAGGGTAAATGTGTTTTCAGATATGTGAAGTCTCAACAGAGTTACTGCCCTTGTACCATTTTTTCAAGAACGTATGGGCAGATATGTTCCATTAAGATGAAGAAGTAAAATCAGAAAGAGGAAGTCATGGAATGGAAAAGACAAGGGATCTAATACAGGAGAGAGGCAAAGGATCTGGATTTTGCCAGGATGCTGGCAGAGGAAAGCCCCATAATGGCAGATATCCAGCATCCTAGAAAACAGTACAGAATTTAATAGAAGGAGAGGAAAGTCCATATGGATGTCTCCAAGAAATAGATTAAGCTGATAGATTACATGAAGTGTTTGACTATATTGAGAAGAGTTTTCAGTCCAATGGAGCATTTGAGAATGAGTTTATGATAGCTATGTAGAAAATCAAGCAACCAAAAAGAATAGACGCAAATATAAACTCTTGGGAAATAAAGTTGTATAAGAAATGTAATTACAATATACTCCAAAACTGAGATGTAAATAATGTTAATAGATTCATAGTTATATAAACTATAATTATGGATTTAGCCCAAGTGTATGCCACAATTATGTTGGAAAGATGGAGAAGGGGAAATATGTACGTGTTTTGGGTGTGTGTGTCGGGGGTTATATTAAAAGAGGTAAACCATATTCCATAGAATGAAGTAAATTAAATAATGTTTAAAATTCAAAAATAAGAAATAACAGTATAAGCACATTATTTTAAAAATGGATGTAAACATCAAAAGAAATAGCTAAAAAAAAAAAAAAAATTAAAAGTGGTTACCATAAGGAATCAGGAATAGGAGTTGAAGGGGAGTTTGGCTTGGGGACTGCTTTTCTCTCATGTTTTATTTTTAAAATTATGTACATGTATTACTTTGATAAAAATAAAAATTAACTTTAAAATGTAATGCATTAATTGGCTCATTGCCAGTTAAATGTTTAGTAGAGATTAGTTGAAATTATAAATGGGATGATGCCTAGTGGAATGAAGGAGGCATATACCAAAGAACAGAAGGTAATGCTATTAGGAGAGGTGCAATTTATATTTCCAGCTCATTTACAATTTTTTTCTAGGTCCAACCTTAGCTACATCTTTGATCTCACATCATAAACTGTGTTAGAGTATTAACCACATTTAGAAGCTGTACTAAGTTGTTTGGGACACTGGGGTCTATATTGCAAGTCACTACTCCAGCACACTAAATGCTATCACCTCAGCCTCAGTGAGTTAACTCTTCTTCACTGAGTGCCTAATACAGTATCCAGGGGGCATCTTGAATTGCCGGAGGAATATTGCATTGTTTACATGTAGGGGGTGGGAGATAGAGGAGAGAAAGCTATTGCCTTCTTTCCTCCTTAAGTTTCTGTATGCCTGTAGAATTTAAATTACAAGTCTCCTGGGTAAAGATGATGCTCAATTCAACATTCTGAATTGCATCTAGCAATTGTTATTGCTCAATAAATATTGTAGTTGTAATGCTTGGAGGGCTGGGATGCTGTGGCTTAGACAAAACTGTTGCCAGTGTGTGGAAATTAGCTCACGCTGCCATTATATTTCTAGCTGACTCGCAAGTGTTGAGCCTGTGTTGGGCTGCTCATCATGTGATACTTTCACAGCTTCACCTCTCAGCACAGTTCAGCTAACATGGGTCTCAGAGCCCTGTTACAGCTGCAGCTTCTTCTTTATGGTTTATATACAGTTTTTGTAATCTGCAGTAATGAGCCAAGGATCTGAATGGTAGGAAACAAAGGAGTAGTATAAGAAAACTCTATTAGAGTTCTCAAATGTCCACATCCTCTTTTCCATTTATTCATTAAAGAATATGGGCTGGGTGCGGTGACTCACGCCTGTAATCCCAGCACTTTGGGAGGCCGAGGCGGGCGGATCATGAGGTCAGGAGATTGAGACCATACTGGCTAACATGGTGAAACCCCGTCTCTACTACAAAAAAAAAAAAAAAAAAAAAATTAGTCAGGTGTAATGGCGGGCGCCTGTAGTCCCAGCTACTCTGGAGGCTGAGGCAGGAGAATGGCGTGAACCCGGGAGGCAGAGCTTGCAGTGAGCTGAGTTCGCGCCACTGCACTCCAGCCTGGGCGACAGAGCGAGACTCCGTCTCAAAAAAAAAAAAAAAAGGAATATGAACAGCTATTATGCATGAAACGCAGTGTTAGACACTGTGGGAATACAGAGCTACAAAGACATACTCCCACATCTCAAAGAACTTACAGTTTAGACAGAGAGATAGAGTTCTAAATATTACCAGTATCAGGTAGAATGCTCTAAAAAGAACATGATCTCTGGAGTCAGAGGATCTGGATTCAAATTCCCTACTCTCTAGGGGCATGGCTTTAAATAAGTTACTTAATTTTATAGAAGCTCCTATGATGTGGAATAATAATGATGATGATTCAATGAGTTAATGCTTAACTCAGCAAAGTATCTGGCACATAGTAAAGCCTTAAAAATAACATATATTTATTTTGTCATATGTGTGATACTATTATTAATACCACACAGAACAAATACAATGTCATGGGAGCAAGGTGGAAAGAGTTCCTTCTGACGGTATTGGAATAAGATTAACTAAGGAAGTGGCAATTGAACTGAGCACAAGAACAGGATTTTTATCTTGTTGAAGAAGGAAGGGGATAGTAGTTCAGCATTTTAGAGTTGGAATAGTATGAACAACAACAAAAAGGCATGAAGGGTTTTTACTTATTTAGGGATCAGGTATGCTGAGGGTTTGTAGAAAGAAATAAGGCTGGAAAGTAAGGCGAATCCAAATTAGGATACACCTTAAATGTTATAGGAAAGGAATTCAAGGTTTATACTGTTGGTAGAGAGAAGAGTTAGGAAGTTATTAGTTGTTACCTAGTTCAGAGGAGATGAGGAGGGTACTGTGGACCCCTCCCTGGATACTGGAAAGATAGGAAACACAGTAGCTACCATCAAGTGACTGAGGTGGGTTGTCTTGACATCAATTAATGTGGAACCCAAGAGGAAAGTCTGATTTACAAGGAAAATAATGATTTTTATTTTGGAATTTGGTGACTGTTGTAGCCCTCAAGTTTATTAAAAATTTTTCTCTCAAGGAAACGTTTTAAAAAATCAATGGTTATATGAGAACTAAAGTTTTGTGTCACTTCAGAGGCAATATCATATGAATAATTTGACTTACAAGTAGCCTCCTATGTGCCATACCAGGAAGTCATATAATATATAATGAATGTTATTTGCTTTCAGCATAAGGAAACACTGGAAATATTAGCATGCTAAATACTTTCTATAAACCATCAACGTCCTGTCACACCTTAGCAGGAATTGTAGTATCTAAGGTAATGATTACTAATAATTTAGCAGGAAGAACATCTCTTCACATTGTGTTGATTTATCTTTGCACCTGCTTAAATTACCTCCAGTTGAAGGATTTTTACCAACTTATCTATAAGGTATGCATAAAAAGCCATAATTGAGTATTCACATAATGCTAAATTTGGTTGGGAAGTCAGCAAATTGAATTGAAAACAAGATCTCCCTCTTGGGTAGCAGCACTTTTATTCTCCTCACCCACAGATTCTCCCTGAGATGTATCCCTGAATTCAGTAGATATTGTACATGCCTCAAGCTAGAAGCAAGGGAAATAAAAATTTACCTACAAGTCTTTTTGACATTTATTATTACAGACCCAGTTGGGATGATTTCTGTTAACACCACCAGTTATGACCTTGAACTCAGAAGGTTATAGGAAGATTAGCTGGCCAGGAGATTGGATGAAGTAGTTTAGTGGAGCTGAGTGAAATGCATCTGCCTATTGTGAGGCATCTGCCTATAGCTTGAGTCAGTCCTCCAAGATTAAATGGGTATAAATAACAATAGAATATTTTCCCACTAGCTTGCAAAGCATCTTACTCTCCACATTCCTGATACTTCTAAGGTCAGTGAGAAAACATGAGAGGCCCATATCTAGTAATGTGAAATATCTTTTATTAGAGGATTTCCCTGCTTGGGTCTTTCAAAACTAGAGTTACTGCACAGTTGATCATTCATTCATTCATTTAATATTTTTGTCTTCTTGTGTATCAGGCACTGTTCTTCTAGAGAAATAGAGTGTGCTTGCCTCTTGCCCTTTCCCTCTTCTCACTGGCTGGAATATAAACAGATGATGAGCCATCTGAGACCACTCAGAAGAAGGGATGGCAGAATAAAAAGATAGGAACTTGAGGTTCGACATAGTAGAACCACTGTATCAGCTCTGTGTGGCTTATATATTTGGAGATATATATGAGAGAGAAATACACTGTAACCTTTTAATTTGCCAATATGTTAGATCTTATTATGCAGCCAAACCTATTTGCTGACCAATATAGGTTAACATGATACATGGGCTAGCAAAAACATTGAAAGAAATTTTGAGAAAAGGAAAAAATGATCATCTGTAATCCCGCTCTTCTAACAACCATCTTAAAATGTGTATATTATCTTCTGAGCCTCATCCATATACACATGTTTTTACATAATTTTAATGAGTTTACATACCATTTGTCATTCTGCTTTTATAGATTTAACTTTATATACTACCTGTTCTTCCATGTTTTAACATAGTTGTCAGTTATTTTTAGCAGCTTTATACCATTATAATGTGTCGCTGCACTATGATTTATAAATCTATTCAAAGGATAGATTTTTTAAAATTAGGTTTATTACATGATCTGCGTATTTATTTTTTGATAAATCTGGTTGGGTCTGCAAGTGTCTCTTAAATGCTTAGCTCGAGCCTGGAATATATACTTGGTAGGAGATGTGTATAATAAACAATTAACAAATGCTAGCTGGAATTATCATTTATGTTATTAGGATTGGATTACTCTGTCTATTTCTAGAGATGGGAAAGTTGAGAACAAGATCTTGTTTGAAACGACAGATGAGTCAAGTTGATAGACAATTATTCTAACAACCCTTACTGAGCTGTAATGAACCAGTATTGATATGCCACTTGTTAGTTGTAGGGTTTGCGAAATGTGCTTATTCTTCAGGTGTTCTGGGCTGGAGTACCAACTCAGCCTTCTTCTATTTCTCACATTTAGCCATGTCTCCCTCCCTTTATTTACTTTGATTATTTTTACTCTATATTGGATATTTGATGCTTTCTCTGTGGGGCTTACCGGTCATTTGTGAGCTTGCTTAATGTTTTGGATGTCCTAATAGAATGGGATCACTAAGAAGAGCAGTCCGCAAAGGAAGTTTCATGTTTTAAATTTTAAACTTCTCATTTAGTATTGTTTTAGCTAAAAGTCTAATATGGCATTGACTGGAGATGATAGGGTTTCTTATGTTGGTGGGTTCTCAATGTCAGAATAATCAGTTAATTTAGGAGTACTTCTGGTAAAATGTATATTTTAGAATTTTAAGATTGAGTCTACTTTTTATTGAAGTGATGTCATGGGAGCAAGGTGGAAAGAGTTCCTCCTGATGATATTGGAATAAGATTAACTAAGGAAGTGGCAATTGAACTGAGCACAAGAACAGGATTTTTATCTTGTTGAAGAAGGAAGGGGATAGTATTTTAGCGTTTTAGACTTGGAATACTATGAACAACAACAAAAAGGCATGAAGGGTTTTTACTCATTTAGGAATCAGGTATCAATTTTAATTTAGGATCAATTTTAATTAAAATTGCGTATAGGTAATATTATCATATTATTTCAAAGACCAGAAAGGTGTTAAAAGGTACACAGTGACATGTCTCCCCACAACATTCTCATCTACCTAGTCCCCCCACTTCTTCTAACCATTGTTAATAACTTCTTCTTTATAGAGTTTCCCGATACATATATAATAAAATATAAATGTAGATTATTACATTGCCTCTTTTTTCACATTCTTCTGTACTTCAAGAAGCATCTTTTGAAGAAATGGATTTTTTGTATATTTTCAACACACATAAAATTTAATAGATGATAGTAGTTTCTGGTAATATTACAGGTGTGATTAAATTTCAAGAACATAATGAGAGTCTAGACCTTGGAATTATTTTCTTCTTTGAACATTCATTGAACTAATACCATAAGAAAATTCCACATAATATAGTTTGCGCTGCTAACAATGAAATGAAAGAACAGAGCCAAATGGTCAGAGTACAGCCTGAAAATGTGTCGGATTTCAGAGTCGAAGTTTTCACAGCTGTGCAGCACTTACACCCACATATGTATACTAAGACAAGAATATTGTGGCTGGATACCCTATAAAAGATGTCACATTTCACATTTTCACTTTGTCATTTCTGAAGTCTAGTATCAACAGATAAGATCTAAAACCATTTATTTCAAGTGCATAAAAGACGGATGATATAATATGATATGGTTTTGGCTGTAACAGAAACACCAACTCAAAGTGGCTTGAACAATAAAGAAATTTTTTGGCTCTCGTAACCTAAAATCCAGTGGCAGACAAGTCTTCTGGATTGATTGATATAACAGTTTATTTCACCCATGTTTTTTCTGTCTTTGCTCTCTGCTATCAATGATGTCTACTTTATTTTCAGATTGATTTTTTCTCATTTTTATAGGAATTTGATTATTCACTTTTCCAAGATATAGTGGCATGGAGTGGTGAAAGACCATTAAGGAATGCTGAATATAAAGGAATCCTGGGGACCTGACCCTCAGTTAAGACATAAGAATGACCACCAGGAGTGTGCTCAGTGAGTTTTAGAATGAATGGACAGAGAGCAACATGAACAGGTGCTCTTGTTTAGAGACTAAAGTATATCTTATTCAAGGCCAGTCATTCTCAACTGAAGCTGTACATTGAAATCACTGGGAAGATTAAAATGAAAATACTGATGCCCAAGTCCAATTCCCAGAGATTCTGATTCATTTGTTCAGATATTGGAATTTTTAAAGTGCTTTCTATGGGATTCCAATGGGTAGACAGGATTGAGAACCATCTTCTAGGAATGATAACAGTTCAGAACTTTTAGGAAGAATAAAACAGAAGTCAAATGTAGAATTAGTTTTTAATTCCTAATGAAGTAATATTGGCAGTTTATAAAATTGGTTATCAAACATCCCATGTTTATTAAACACTTACATTAACATAAAGCTTAAAAATAGTCCATTATTCTAATAAAAATAAAGGCAGAATCAGAACATCCATTTTTGTGGTTAAGACAAAAATAAGAAGCTAGAAATGTCTATACTTTAGTCTCCTTTTGTTAGTAATTAACAGCATATTTGCTAATCCTCACATATTCTGATTCCCCCAACTCTTGAATCCACTCCTTCTCTTCTAATTCTATTGCTCTTACCTCAGATCAGCACCTCATAATCTTCCACATGTATCCCTATGCAATCTCCTAATTGGATTTGGTATCTCTTCCCTTCAGTCTTTCTTTCACAAAGCTTCCGGATGAATTTTCTCTCAGGAAAACTATTACATCGATCATATCATTCCTCTGCTCAAAAGTCTCAAATTCTGCAGCTTGGCCTTTCAATGCTTCTATAGTCTGGGCCAAATCTACCTTTTGTCTATCTCACATTTCACTTCTTCATTCACTCCATGCTTTGGTTAAATGGAATTAGTATATCATATATGCAGTCTGCCTATTTACTTATTAACACTCTGCTTAAACTTACCTTTTCCATAAAATATTTTCTTTCTCTTTTTTTTTTTGAGACAGGGTCTCGCTCTTTCATCCAGGCCAGACTGCAGTGGCGCTATCTCGGCTCACTGCAAGCTCCGCCTCCCAGGTTCATGCCATTTTCCTGCCTCAGCCTCCTGAGTAGCTGGGACTACAGGCGCCCACCACCACGCCCGGCTAATTTTTTGTATTTTTAGTAGCGATGAGGTTTCACTGTGTTAGCCAGGATGGTCTCGATCTCCTGACCTCGTGATCCGCCCACCTCAGCCTCCCAAAGTGCTGGGATTACAGGCGTGAGCCACTGCGCCCCGCCTCCATAAAATATTTTCTATAATTCAGCTGAAAAAATATTTTCTTTCTCAAAACCCTATAGGATGTTAACTGAATTTCTCTTGTGGCACATATCTTGTTCTACCCTCTAATATAGTGATGTGTATACATGACTTACCTCATAGTCTGGCAGCTTTGCATCCTTCTCTATGCTTATATTTGTTGAACGAAGTAGTGAACTTTCTAGTTTCCTGTCTTTATAAACTTTAGACTAGTTTTACACGTTCCTGTGGTTCCAGAACAGTTGGGGGAGTTTAATACGAGGGACCATTTATTAAAATGTCTCACATTTTAGTTGGGCACAGTGGCCCATGCCTGTAATCCCAGCACTTTGGGAGGCTGAGGCGGATGGATCACCTGAGGTCAGAAGTTCGAGACTAGCCTGGCCGACATGGTGAAACCCCTTCACTACTAAAAATACAAAAAATTAGCCAGGCATGGTGGCAGGTGCCCGTAATTCCAGCTACTTGGAGGCTGAGGCAGGAGAATCGCTTGAACCCAGGAGGCAGAGGTTGCAGTGAGCCGAGATTGCGCTATTGCACTCCAGCCCAGGCAACGAGTGAAACTCTATCTCAAAAATAAAACAAAAGTCTCACTTACATTTCACCTGGCAGCTTGTTAATGTTTACCATTATCTGACTAGTTCTTTAGCTACTGTCATGTGTCAGACATACAAACTCAATCTATAATCCCCACAACAGTCATCTCTTCCTCAGTTTTCAGATGAGTAAACTGGAATTCAGAGACAGTAAATAACTTGCCCAAGTTCCTTCATAAATTGACAGAGCTGGAATTCCAGACCTGCTCTGTGTCACTCCAGAGCTATACAAGACAGGGTTAAAAACTGAAAATAGAGATGAAGTCTAAATATTAGGCTAGTGATGTTTTAATTTTTTCCCAGTTCATCCACACAAGGTCAAGTTTCCATCTGCTGATTCACACATCAGTCTATTCTGACTCTATTCCCAGATCTACCAGCAAAACCACTTCCTATCCAAATTTACAGTCAAACAAAGAAAAGCCAAATCTGCATGAGATACCTCGACTCCAGCCCCATCCAATCCTGCAGAAACCATTAGGATTTAATAGTAGTGACTGAGAGGCATCAAAGTGAGAGAATACAGAGCTTTGGACAAGAGTTGAAATTTTATGGGGTAAACAAAATTGGTATGAAAGCTTAGCCTCTATATTCAGTCTCTTTCTTGCTTTTTACATATTCATAGGATATAGAGACTTTGCCTACATGATCTCAACTTTCAGTTTCAAAGTGAATTTTTATGACTGTTATATGGATATTCCCTAAATAACCATTTTTGTTTTCAGCCTTGTGGATGTTTACCTAACATTTTCACTTCTCATCCGGAGACAACCTTGTGGAAACTAGGAACTTCAGTTGAATAAATACAATTTTGATCCTGTAGGTTTAGACCTTGAGAATTAACTTTAATGGGAATTTGATAAGTTGGGTCTATAGCTGTTACTAGAATAGAGTTATTATTTAGTTCAACAGAAAAGAAGACATCCATTTTTCTTACTCGAAGGTGTCCCTCTACTATAAATCCCTATGCCAAGTCAGTCTCATGGAGGCCAAGTGCGAACATAAGAGGTAATAGTAGCAGGGATGGAGATTATTTTAAAACACTTGAGTGAGAACTGTGGGCATGATTAGATACCATAAGGGACATTAGGAGAGACATTTTGGCCATCAGACTTTTATGGCATAGCAGAGCTATAACTTTAATTCCTCATATAAGTTTCATCTAGTTTTTGGATACTCTATAGAGTCATCTAGTTTTTGGATACTCTATAGAGTAACTGTCACTGTTGAGGGCAGGACTGAACTTTCCAGAGTCAGAACTGTCTATACCAAAGGTGCTTTTTGGTTCTCAAGTAATAATGCACAACTAGACCCAATGGCTACCCAGGTACCATGGAGATTCTGTGATGAAATATGAAACTCAAGATAAAGCATTGCCCAGAATCTCTAAAATACAGGAACTGCATTGTTTCCAGTGTGCTATGCCTTTTATTTGTCTTCCTAACTGTTGCCTAATGAGTCCCAATTGACACATATATAGAAAGGATACCAAATTGGGCATAAATGTGACTTTTATTCTAAGTCAGAGAACAAATTAGATGACCTGAATAGTAGCTGATATTTGATGCCCACCAGGTTCTCAATATTCAAATCTTCTCTTTTTTTTCTTTTTTACTAATTAGCCCAGAAGTATAGGCCATTAACTAGATAATGTTACACAAGATGGAAAGTTTAATTTTAATTCCTAGCACACCATGAAATTACTGTTGAACACCTTAAAGTCTCTTTATTTTTGTTTTTAAGTTTATAAAACTGGGAGATTAATATCTTGATCTCATAAGAAGGCTGTGAAACTAAATTAGATTAATAACCAATAAATATGGAAGTGCTCTAAGCAAATGAATAACAACTTATTAAGTGCATTTGTTTATAACTATGTTTAAGAACACTTAAAGGTAAATTAGTACAAACCTTTTATGTTATATAGCATTTTAAATTAAATAATTAAAAATAAAGAGTACTGCACCTTTTAAAAGTAGGAATGCTCTAACAGCAAGTGAATTATTAATGTTTGTTTTTATTCCTCACAGCAACTGAAGACTGATCAGTTATATAGTTCATGTTTTTTATTTTAGAATAGTAATGTA
This sequence comes from Theropithecus gelada, assembly GCF_003255815.1. Classification (NCBI taxonomy): domain Eukaryota; kingdom Metazoa; phylum Chordata; class Mammalia; order Primates; family Cercopithecidae; genus Theropithecus; species Theropithecus gelada. Next base: position 85,911,841 of record NC_037670.1, read on the forward strand.
TTAATGGCTCAGTGTATGGTGATAACAGTTTCAACATAAATATGTGTATTTTGTATTCTGAGCATAAGACATAATAGCTCTAATTAAAATGCTTCTAGCCATCCCAGAAGCACTTCCAAGAAACCCTCAAAAGCCTGTGTCTTTTCATCTCAGATTTTTTTTTAGCAAGTTGTACTCAACTCCTGATGCCAGCGAGATGAACAAGAAGATCCAGAGCAAAAGCTCCTTCAAAATCTTCATTAATGAGGTGTAAGAAACCTTCCTAAAGCTCCTACTATAACAGGAAGTGCTGGAAAAAACTTGAGGGAAGAGGAAAAAAAAAATTAAAAGCAGCCTAAGAAAGGACCAGACTTTGAAATATTGCAATAATAAAATATTCTAAATCTCTGCTTTGATATTGTCCTCTGAAAATACTTTACACTTGAAGATTCTGCTTTAACTTTGAGTTTACTGAAAGACTAAATCACCCTTCATTAGTGAGCACTGGTTTAATTTGTCATACAAAAACTTTGTAACTTATTTCTATTTTAAAATAAGGTATTTTCACAAACAAATGCTATTTCAGCCAATTATTTTGCACAATAAATTCAAATATAAAGTTAGATTCTATTAAGAATATGTAAAGGATCAATTCAATCGCATCTAAATTTATATTTATATATTTTCTTTGATAATTCAGTTGATCCTATAGTGCCCTGCTCTTAGCTGACAGAGAGTGGATCCCAAACCTAAGGCCTTCTAAGATAATGCAAAAATGACAGGGTGCGGAGCACACTACCCCAAAATACGGCACCTTGGCATTTGAGAAAACAGCTGAAGCGGGAAGGCCTCTTTGACTGTCTCTCACCTTTCTTCCTTGAAGCAGGCCATAAAAGAAATTATCTGAACTTCCTCTAAAGCAGACCATAAGACCCTCATTCCAAAGGGGTCTTCCATCTATCTAGAGGAAAAGAATAAAGCTACAGAGACACAGAGAAGAAAAGAATCTGAATACACAGGCTTTGCTAAGTTGCCCCCAGTTTATTACCATACCCTTTTGTCCCTCAATCATACTTCTGCCCCACAGTCCATAAAATTACACAGATTTCCCTTTTTTTTTTTTTTTTTTTTTGAGGCAGAGCCTCACTCTGTTGCCTAGGCTAGTGTGCAGTGATACGATCTCAGCTTACTGCAACCTCTGCCTCCTGGGTTCAAGCGATTCTCTGCCTCAGCCTCCCGAGTAGCTGGGACTACAGATGCATGTCACCACATCTGACTGAATTTCTTTTTTTGTATTTTTTGTAGAGAGGGGGGTTTCACCACATTGGCCAGGCTGGTCTTGAACTTCTGGCCTCAAGTAATCCACCCACCTCAGCTTCCCAAACTGCTGAGATTACAGGCCTGAGCCACATCGCCCAGCCTGGGTGTTCATTTCTGAAGGCTCTTGTGTAATTGATGTAAAAGTTAAATACATTAATATGCTTTTCTCTTTTTAATCTGTCTTTTGTTGTTGGGGTCTCAGCCAGGAGCCTTGCAGTCAGTGAGGAAAAACTATTACATTTCTCTCTTATGACAATTACTTTTTGGTTTTTCTAATGTTGCAAACTCACTTCTGAGACTCTTAGCATAGATTAAAAAATACATGTAAATTAATTTTCCCATTATATGGAGCTTGAAACAGATTGCTAATCTCAATTCAGAAAATGCCACAATGAAATCTGTGAGGAAAGCTTTTATCAAACTAAGCAGAGAAACAAAGGAATAGACTTTGGAACATACAAGCTATTAACAAGGTGCAAGTAGCATGTGGCAAACAGAAGGCAGAGCTATTCCCTAAAAGTTTTCTTTTTATCTTAAATAACTTTTGTAGGATTTTAGAGCTTAGTGTTGGCATAGCTCTGTTTATGTTCTGCTGTTATCCAGCAAGAAGAAACATATTCAACATCTATGGCAGACTTCTTGTCATTCCCTAAGATCTTCTTCCAGACAAATAGAATTTTTAGCTGGGCACGGGGCCATCCAAATAAACACTTCCCAGAACCCTTTGAGCCAGTGTTGCCATGTAGCTAGGTTCTGGCCAGAGATATAAGTGGAGGTGAGAGCCCTAGCAGCTTCAGAGCCCTCTTTTTTTTTTTTTTCTTTTTTTGAGATGGAATTTAGCTCTTATCGCCCAGGCTGGAGTGCAATGGCGTGATCTTGGCTCATTGCAACCTCCACCTCCCGGTTCAAGCGATTCTCCTGCCTCAGCCTCCTGAGTAGCTGGGATTACAGGCACCCACCACCACCCCGGCTAATTTTTTGTATTTTTAGTAGAGACAGGGTTCACCATGTTGGCCAGGGTGGTCTCGAATTCCTGTCCTCAAGTGATCTGCCCACCTTGGCCTCCTAAAGTGCTGGGGTTACAGGTGTGAGCCACTGCATCCAGCCTAAATACACCAAATTTAAGGCTCATAGAGTCCACTTTGGTAATGAACCACCACTTATTTAAAATCTGATTAAAAATGCATGGTGTCTTTTTTGTGGACAACATAGATAAAAAGCAAAACAAACAAACATCATAGTGAAAAAACATATTTTACAATACAGTTAAAATGCAAAGTGAGGCCTGAGTTCTTATCCTAATTGTACTACTTGTTTTTACCATTCTATAATGAAATAAAATAAATATATGCATTATAATAGATACAAATTAGTGCAAGTTGTCCTCAAGAGAGTGTGAATAGGTGATGTCACTTCGTCAAAATGGTGAGGTAGAAGCAAAGTGACTTCACTTCCTCCTACTGAAAGCTAAAATATATAACACTGAGGCTGAGCCCAGTGGCTCACGCCTGTAATCCCAGCACTTTCGGAGGCCAAGGGGGCAGATCACTTGAGGCCAGGAGTTCAAGACTAGCCTGGCCAACATGGTGAAACCCTGTACTAAAAATGCAAAAAAATTAGCTGGGAGTGGTGGCACATACCTGTAATCCCAGCTACTTGGGATGCTGAGGCATGAGAATTGCTTGAACCCAGGAGGCGGAGGTTGCAGTGAGCCGAGATCATGCCACTGCACTCCAACCTGGGTGACAGAGTGAGACTCTGTCTCCAAAAAATAAAATAAAATAAATTAAAAATAAACATATAGCACTGAGATTATTACCATCCGTATTCCAGAACTGAAATATAAGGATGAGACAGTTCCTGGGACCACACAGAAGTGAAGAACTCCATGTAGACACTAAGAGAATTTGACTTTTATATCCATGATACCCTTCCCTCGATTTTCCAGGCACCAAGCTTGCAGAAAATTTTTCCCAACTCATGGTTACTACACTGGAAAAAGTTAGATCAAGGTGGACAACCAACTTTCCCACCATCTTGGGTTCCCTGTACCTGCTTCAATCCATGGAAAACATTGCAAGAGCCTGGAGACAGGGGGTGAAGGGGGCGGGGGTGAAATTCATGAGGACAGTCAGAGACAAAGGCAGGAGGTGGGACTAGCATCCACAGACTGGGAAACTCTACTCTGTATCTTGGCCAAAAGAGACATCAAATCAGAGTGGCTGTTCAGCAGCACAAGGAGGTATGTTTCATGGATCACCTAGGCATTAACCACTAGGCAGTTTTTCCACACTGCAAAGATATCCCCTTTGGGACCTCCTCCATCTGTGAAGGGCACTGCTTCAAAGTTTGCTAGAGCCAAGGCAAACCTGGGCTTAAGAGCCATATACTGCCAAAAAGGAGGAAGTGTTGCAGCAAAAAAAGGTATTCAACAGGTATATTACAAAGAATTCTCTAAGCAAACATATCCAATAAAAACCAAAACAAGCCAGACAGAGAAGACTAAAATAAATAACTAATCCTTCAGTGTGAAGACATGGATGTACATCCACAAGAAACAATAGCAAACAGAGAACCAGGACCTCTCCTAATGGACAAAACAAGGAGCCAGTGATCAACCCTAACAAGACAGAGATAGGTGAGCTCACTGATCAAGAATTCAAAATAGCAGTTTTAAGGAAACTCAGTGATCTCCAAAATAATACAGAAAAGCAACTAAGAAACTTATCAGAGAAATTTAACAAAGAGATTGAAATGATAAAAAAGGAAACAAATCCTAGAACTGAAAAAATGTATTTGCTGAACTGAAAAATTCATTAGCGGCTCTCTTGTATCTCTTGATCCAGCAGAATGTATCAACCAGAGGAAAGAATTAATGAGCTCAAAGACAGGCTATTGGAAAATACACAACCAGAGGAGAAAAGGAATGAAGAATGCCTATAAGATATAGAAAAATCACACCAATAGAGCAAATCTAAGAATTACTGGTATTCAAGAGGGAGCTGTGCAAGAGCCAGGGCTAGAAAGCTTATTCAAAGAAATAATAACGGGAAACTTCCCCAAACTTGGGAAAGATAAATATACAGGTACAGGAAGGTCAGAGATCACCAATCAGGTAAAACTCAAAATTACCCCAAGGCAATTAATAATCAAATTCTCAAAGGTCGTGGACAAAGAGAGGATCCTAAAAGCAGCAAGGGAAAAGAAGCAAATAACATATAAAGTAGCTGATAAGGTTTGGCTCTGTGGCCCTACCCAAATCTCATCTTGAATTATACTCCCATAATTCCCACGTGTTATGGGAGGGATCCGGTGGGAGATTATTTGAATCATGGGAGCAGTTTCCCCATACTGTTCTCATGGTAGTGAATAAGTCTCATGAGATCTGATGGTTTTATCAGGGGTTTCCACTTTTGTATCTTCCTCATTTTTTTCTCTTGCCACCACCTTGTAAGAAGTGCCTTTCACCTCCCACCATGATTCTGAGGCCTCCCCAGCCATGTGGAACTGTAAGTCCAATTAAACCTATTTTTCTTCTTAGTCTCTTGTATGTCTTTATCAGCAGTGTGAAAATGGACTAATACAGTAGTTCCAATTAATCTGGTAACAGACTTCTTAACAGAAACTATACAGGCCAGGGGGGAGTGGGACAACATATTCAAAGTGCTGAAAGAAAGAAACATGCCAAGTAAGAATTATGTACCCAGCAAAGGTATCTTTCAAACAGAAAAGAGAAATAAAGCCTTTCACAGACAAACAAAAGCTGAGGGAACTTATCACCCCAGACCCGTCTTACAAGAAATGCTGATAAAGGGAGATCTTTAATATGAAAGAAAAAAATTAACATGCAAAAAGAAAACATTTGAAGGTATAAAACCCACTGGTAAAAGAAAGTACACAGACAAACTCAGAATATTCTAACACTATAACTGTGGTGTACAATCCACTCATAAATCTAGTATGAAGACTAAATAACAAATCTATCAAAAACAATACTAGCTACAGTAACCTGTTAAGAGATAGACAATATAAAATACATAACTAGAGACAACAAAAAGTCAAAATGTGTGTGTAGGGGAATGAAGTTAAAGTGTGGTGTTAGTTTTTCCTTTATTTGTTGGTTTCTTTGTGATCAAAGATAAGTTGTCATTTGTTTAAAATAACTTGTCATATATATATATAAGATGTTTTTGTAAGCCTCATGGTAACCACAAAGGAAAAACCTATAATAAATATACTAAAAATAAAAAGCAATGAATTAAAACATACCACCAGAGGCTGGGTGTGGTGGCTCACACCTGTAATTTCAGCACTTTGGGAGGCCGAGGCAGGTGGATTGCTTGAGCCCAGGAGTCTGAGACCAGCCTGGGCAACATGATGAAACCCTGTCTCTACTAAAAATACAAAAATTAGCCAGGCATGGTGGCACACACCTGTGGGCCTAGCTACTTAGGAGGCTGAGGCCGGAGGATCGCCTGAGTCTGGGAGGTGAAGGCTGCAATGAGCTGAGATTGTGCCAGTGCACTCCAGCCTGGGTGACAGATCAAGACCTGTCTCCAAAAAATAAATAAATAAGTAAATAAAATAAAACATACTACCAGAGAAAATTGCTTAACCACAAAGAAAGACAGTAAGGAAGGAAGAAAGAGAGAAGTTAACAAAACAACCAGAAAACAAGTAACAAAATGTAGTAGTATTATCTATCAATAATTACATTTATGTAAATGGACTGAATTATCCAAGTAAAAGACAGAGTGGCTGAATGGATAAAGAAATAAGACTCAACTATATGCTGCCTACAAGAGACCCACGTCATCTTTAAAGACACACATAGACTAAAAAATGAAAGGATGGAAAAAGATAGTCCATGCAAATGGAAACCAACAAAAGCAGGAGTAGCTATAGTTAGATAAAATAGACTAACACTTACACTTTAAAAAGAGTTAAAGAAGTTCACTATAATGATAAAGGGGTCAATCCAGCAAGAGGATATAACAATTATAAATATCTGTGCACCCAACACAGAAACACCAAAGTATATAAAGCAGACGTTAATAGACCTAAAGGGAAGAATAGACTGCTATACAATTATCGTGGTGACTTCAATAACCCACTCTCAGTAATGAACAGATTATCCAGTTGGGAAATCAACAAAGGAACATCAGAGTTAAACTATACTCTAGATCAAATGGGCCTAAATTGACATTTAAATAGTGTGTAAATAGTCATTTTGTTGTGTGACATCGTAACAGCACTTTTGCCTTTATATAGGTATAAAAATATCCCATTTCTGATTTCTTGAGTCAAATTAATTGAATGTTAGCCACAAGCTAGTTGAAGAGGAAGACATTACTACTGCTAGGCTAATCTTTATTAAACATTTTTAAAAAATCAAACCTCCACTTTCCCCTCTTTTCTACCTTCTTTTTTCCCTTGACGTTAACACTTAGTAGATGATCTCATGGCCTACCTCTCAGAGTATATAGAAACCTTCTCATAGGAGGTCTCTCAACTTTCTAATACCAAGTCTCCAAACCCACCTGTGTCCGTACTTATCCTGGTCTCCTTCCCTCAAGTTACAATAGAAGGAATATCTCTCTTCCTACCCAAGGTCAATATCTTTACCTATGCTTTGGATCCCAGCACTTCTTGTCTTCTCAGGAAATCTATGCTATAGGTTATCCCTTCTCTCTCCTATATCTTAAATATTTTAAATGTCTTCTTTTCAATGGGGTTATTCCCGTCTGCTTATAAACAAACTTGTTTTCTTCATTAAAGGAAAGGCTCCTGACTAACAGTCACTTTTCCTTAAATAGTGCTTGGATGAACAATGTCAGTGCTTGCCTGTGTAATTCTGTCTTTTCTGTACTTTTAGAGCTGACTCCATGGCTGAGATTATAGGTCTCCATATTTAATAAGTTTATATCTAAGTCTTCTAAACAAAGGAGACAGATAGTCTGCCTCATTTGTTTATTTATTTATTTGAGACCAAGTCTCACTCTGCTGCCCAGGCTGGAGTGCAGTGGCGCAATCTCAGCTCACTGCAACCTCTGCCTCCCAGGTTCAAGTCATTCTGTTGGCTCAGCCTTCTGAGTAGCTGGGATTACAGGCATGTGCCACCATATCCGGCTAATTTTTGTATTTTTAGTAGAGATGGGGTTTCACCATGTTGGCAAGGCTGGTCTCGAACTCCTGACCTCAGCTGATCCACCCACCTTGGCCTCCCAAAGTGCTGGGATTACAGGTGCGAGCCACCGTGCCCAGCCTATTCTGCCTCTTTTATGTGGCTGCATGTATCTACTGTCACCCTTTAATGTGTTGATTTCTTGTTGTAATTCCCAGAGAGGAATCTTTTTTTTCCCCAATTTACTTATTTCTAGAGAGGATCTCAGTGTGGCTTCAAAATACACAAGACTAGTTTTTGCAGTATTTTTCTAAATAAAAATATTTCTTAGCCAGGTGTGGTGGCTCATGCCTGAAATCCCAGCACTTTGGGAGGCTCAGGTGGGAGGATCACTTGAACCCAGGAGTTTGAGACCAGCCTGGGCAACATAGTGAGATCTCATCTCTAAAAAAAAAAAATAAAAATAAAAAAAAATTAAAAGAAAAACAAGTATTGTGTTGGGCACTTGTGGTCCCAACTACTGGGGAGGCTGAGGTGGGAAAATTGCTTGAGCCCAAGAGGTCAAGGCTGCAGTAAGTCATGATGGCACCACTGTACACGCACAGGTGACAGAGTGAGACTCTGTCTAAAAAGAACAAAAACAAACAAACAAAAACAACAACAACAACAAAAAACGGCCAGGAGCGGTGGCTCATGCCTGTAATCCCAGCACTTTGGGAGGCCGAGGCAGGTGGATCATGAGGTCAGAAGATCAAGACCATCCTGGGTGACATGGTGAAACCCCATCTCTACTAAAAATACAGAAACAAAATTAGTCAGGCATGGTAGCGGGCACCTGTAGTCCCAGCTACTCGGGAGGCTGCGGGTGGGAGAATGGCATGAACCTGGAGGCAGAGCTTGCAGTGAACCGAGATTGTGCCACTGCATTCCGGCCTGGGCGACAGAGTGAGACTCTGTCTCAAAACAAACAAACAAACAAAAACTTCTTCCAACTAGTGTGCATGTGTGCACCACCCAGATAATAGCAGCTTTGGCAGAATTTTGTCTCTAGTCTTGTAGTTTTCATTTTTCGTATATAAAACTCAATGAGAAGTGCAATGTTAATTGAGTAGTTCCACTGAAAAAAAAGAGGTTATGGCTTACTGACTTTATTGAAATAACTTGCATTTACATCAAGAGTTGACCACAATTTCCTATTTTGAAAATTAGTACTGTATTTAGCTACTTAAATGGAGCCCATTGCCATGGAAGTTGGCAATACCGTTTTAATAAAACAGGATTGAATATTTGTGGAGAAACATTAAATGCTTCATATTTTGCATGTCTTATGACTATGTGTATCAATAAAAAGAAGCAATTGAATATGTTTCCACAAATGGAAAAGATGTTAAAGCAATAAGAAAAAAAGATGTATTTCAGCTGATTCAAGCTGATCAGAAGATGTATTTTAGGAGCAGACCTTCATTTACATGTATTCAAATAACTATTGAACTTGTCAGTAATAACAGCTGCTTAATCTGAGTTTTATGATGGCTTTTTGACTTGTTGCTACTTAAAGCAATCATATAAAGGCAGCAAATCCCCACAACATCAGAAAATGTAGTATTGAAAAACTCCAGTATTAAGTTCCTATAGATGAGACTTCATGAGTAGTAGAAATAATAAAGGATGGTTCCACAAGTGTGTGATACAATAATAGGAATTAGTACGATTAAACTGGACAACTTTCATTTACTGGACAGATGGTAATTCTTAAGTAGAATCTCTCCAGAGAATCAGCACAATATAGGTACTGCATTCAAAGGCACTTGTTATTAAAAGTAAACAATCGAAAATAATTTGCAATGAAAGTTCAAAACTACTTGGCAGAATGAACGTGAGTATTCTTTAAAAAGCTAAGCCTTTTCAAAGGCTGAAGCTTGGCTTGCTGTTATGCGTTTTATAAAACTACAACATAATTTTTTAAAGTTTCCCAAGCAAGCACTGTACAGTTCAGTTTTAAAAATTGTATTTTTTTGCTTGGAATGTTTCTGAATTCCATCTAGAGAAATTTTACTGTAAGCATAGATAAGGAAAAAATGAAACCATTTTGGCAATCAAGAAGAACTTTAGAGATTTTTAGACTAACCACAAATGAAATAATGCCCTCTGACCTCAGAGTCTCAATGAGGGGATAATATGAGTGCTAGATTTTAAAAAGTTTAGTGAGTGGATGGTAATCTCTGAAAAGCAGATTGGAAGGCAGATCAGCATGAATTTGAAGATATGAAGAAACTCAGGGAAGTTCATAAAGGCTGGAGTATCATAGTTATTGCCTTTGTAAATATGAGGTTGTCAAACTCTATTCAAACTCTATTCATTACTCAAGCCAGGAGTTTAGGGTTGATGGTCTCAGTAATTTTGTTGATGGAATATATGTTTGATGAATGAAGAAACTGCTTAACAGTTACATGCATTAATAAGCAAACTAAAGTCATAAACCTTAATATATTTTCTACAAATAATCCTATCAACTCAAATGGTGTCTATTTGGTAGTATAATTACATATGATGGTTCTATTGATTATTCAGAAATCTTATTCAGTTTATAGATTTTGTAGGTATGTATATTAGTTTCCTATTGCTGCTGTAACAAATTACCACAAATAGTGGATTGAAACAGCACAAATGTATTATCTCATGATTCTGGAAGTCAGAAGTTTGAAATGGTTTTCACTGGGCTAAAATCAAGTTGTTATTAGGACTGCATTCCTTTTGGAGGCTCCAGGGGATAATTTGTTTTCTTGCCTTTTCTAGCTCTTAAGGCCACCTGGCTTCCTTGGCTTGTGGCCTCTTCCTCCATCTTCAGAGCTAGCAGCATAGCATCATAAACGCTCTCTATGTCTCTGTCATCTCATCTCTTTCTTTGACTCTGACCCTCCTTCCTCTATCTTATAAAGACCCTTGAGATTACATTGGGCCCACCTGGATAATCCAGGATAGTCTCCCTCTCTCAAAATCTTTAATTTAATCATCTCTACAAAGTCCCTTTTGCTATGTAAGAACACATATTCACAGGTTCTGGGAATTTGGATATGGACGTCTTTGTCATATTTTCCTGCCTACTGCAGTGTGACAGACTGGATTATTGTTCCAACTCTTCACTCCCTACCAATAAATAGGATTATAGATTCATACCCTTTCCAGCAATTTTGCAGTGCCTTCCCAAAATGGTTAAGTTGTATCCCCACCCCTTGGCTCTGGAATTGACCCTATGTCTTGCTTTGGCCTGTGAGATGTTGGTAGTTGTGATATAATTGAAGGCTTAAAAAGTGCTCGTATGATTGCGCCTGCTCTCTTGTACTTCTGTTATTGCCATGAGAAGAACATGCCCAAGACAAGAGTCATGTGGAATAGAGCTGAGTTGCCTTAGCTGAGTCTGGCCTGAATCAGTTTACCCTTGGCCAATCCATGGATCTCTACAAATTAATTATTGTTCTTTTAAATCAGTGAATTTTGAGATACTTTGTTATGCTTAATTTTTGTGGCAATCACTGATACAGTAGAGATCTTAGATTTTCCTTTTTCATAATCTTGTCTTCCACTTGCAGTTATTGTACTGCTAGAAAACATTTCATCATACATTTAACACTTACTTAACAACTACCATGTGCCAGGTATATGCGAAGTTCTAGGCAGAAAGTTGGAAGCTTAACTTTCATGCTCCGTTCATGTAGCACTCATAGACATTCCCAAAAAAAGGGAGGAAAGGGCACAAGGAAGAGATGGAACTTGAAGTCATTCTATGAATTGAATGGCAAAGATTTGATTTAGTTACTCATCACGACCAATCTGCATTACTGTGACATTAATTGAATACATTTTTACTGAGAACTTAATTTGTGAATGTGTTTGGTGTTAGGGATACATATGAGAAGATGCAAACTTTGTTTTCATATCTAAGAATGATATTACTGATCATAGCATTGTAAAAAAAAAGTGATAATTTTTTCTATTATATTTCATTTGATTTTATAGTCATAACAGACATTGTGTTTCTGATTTTAAAAACATAATTTAGTAGGAAAAGAGTTTAAAACTATTAGCTTAACTAAGTTTGGTTAGTATCTGTTGATTTTAGTAATTTATACCAGTGCTTCTCAAGCTATCTTTGATGAAAGAACATTTATTTTTTAAGTTTCTAATCTATGTTGACTGATACATTTATAAAATACAATAAGAGGCCAGGCGCCGTGGCTCAAGCCTGTAATCACAGCACTTTGGGAGGCCGAGACGGGCGGATCACGAGGTCAGGAGATCGAGACCATCCTGGCTAACACGGTGAAACCCTGTCTCTACTAAAAAATACAAAAAAACTAGCCGGGCGAGGTGGCGGGCGCCAGCTACTCGGGAGGCTGAGGCAGGAGAATGGCGTGAACCCGGGAGGCAGAGCCTGCAGTGAGCTGAGATCCGGCCACTGCACTCCAGCCTCGGCATGGAGCGAGACTCCATCTCAAAAAAAAAAAAAAAACCAAAAAAAAAAAAAAAAACCAATAAGAAATGCCAAAACTGTGTCAAATTGTTATAAAACATTTCTGAATATTCTGGCTTTCTACACTCATCTTTTCTTGTACTGGTAACAAATAGTTTGTTGATTGGCACCTGCCAGTAGACTACACTTTCGGTAACACTGCTACTGATTCTAATTATTACAAATCAAGAATGTGAATATATTTGAATGCATGAAATCTGAAGACTTATCAGTAATTCATGTCAAATTTATTGTTTTTTAATATTAGCTTTTAATTTTTTAAGTTAAGAAATGATATATGAAAATGTGAATGGGAAATGCTTTCTATTAATTCAGGTCCATCTTCTCTCTCTCTCTTTTTTTTTTGGAAATGGTCTCGCTGTGTCTCCCACACTGAAGTGCAGTGGCACAATCACAGCTCACTGCAAGCTCAACCTCCTGGGCTCAAGCAGTCTTCCCACCTGAGCCTCCTGAGTAGCTGGGACAACAAGCATGTGCCACCATGCTCAACTAATTTTTAAATTTTTTGTAGAGGTCTCATCATGTTGGTCTCATTGCATTGCCCAGGCTGGTCTCGAACTCCTGGACTCAAGTGATTACTGGGGGCTCACACCAGTAATCCCAACACTTTGGGAGGCTAAGGCAGGTGGATTGCTTGAGCTTAGGAGTTTGAGACAAGCCTGGGCAACACGGTGAAACCCTGTCTCCATTTTAAAAAAAAAAAAAGCCCGGCATGGTGATGCATGCCTGTAATGCCTGTAGTCCCAGCTACTCAGGAGGCTGAGGTTGGAGGCTCCCTTGAGCCTGGAGGCCAAGGCTGCAGTGAACCATGATTTTACGACTGTATTCCAGCCTGAGCAACAGAGCAAGATCCAAAAGACAGAGAGAAAGAGAGAGAGAGAGAGAGAGAGAGAGAAGAAAGGGGAAGGAAGGAAGGAAGGAAGGAAGGAAGGAAGGAAGGAAGGAAGGAAGGAAGGAAGAAGAAAAGAANAAGGAAGGAAGGAAGGAAGGAAGGAAGGAAGGAAGGAAGGAAGGAAGAAGAAAAGAAAGAAATGCAAAAGAAGAAAGAAAAGAAAATAAAGAAAATCCTCTTCTAATGTGTAGCAGTCAATTACAATAAAAAGAAAGCAGATAATTTGGGGATACTTCAGGAAGTCCTTTGTGCTCTAGCAAGTTAGGTAATTTTTCTAGATTTTAAAAGTTATTTGTTTTCATAGCATTGCATAGAATATAAAAATAATTCTTTTACCTCTGAAAAAAATAAGGTAGCTATTTAAAAAGTAAAAGCAAATGCTTATAGAAATATAAAGCAAGCTGGCTGGAGAGGAATTGGAATTGTCAGTGATTTTTTTCTCTTATATATGGGTTCCTGGGGGAGGCATCACATTTGAAGCGATAACATGGTTTTAGGATCAAAGCAAATAACTAAAACAAGGAGGAAGCTAGCTTCTCATTACACTGCAATGTGTCTTTAGAATGTTGAACAAATGGACTGAAGGACAGCAAAGCACATCAATGGTAAATTATATAATTCTTGATGTCTTCTCTTGTCCCATAGACGTGTCTATGGCAGCCCACAAATTGTAAAGACTGGGTAGATGTCAACAGTGCTGACTTCCTTTGTTTACCAAATTTCAGTACATAAAACCACACTAAAGTAGTCATTAAACAAAGAAGAACTGAAAGGGGAAGAGTTGAGATCTGAATTATTTAAATAAAAGTATCTTAAAATTATGGTATTAGGGATGAGGGTAAAAAATTCTTTAGTATTATGAAATTAAATTAAGCATGGATTTGATGGATGAATATAGGGAAAAAGTATAAAAATTAAATGGGGTTGAAATGGGGGTAGGGATGGAATAATTTCTAAGTATTGTAATATGCAATGCAAATTGTGAGCAGATATACAAGACAGTACTTAAAGTCCTGTAAAAATGTGTGTATGTGTGTGTGTGTTTTTCTTTTGCCTAGTAGTGGGACACTATAGAAAAAGGGAGAATTTTGAGCGCCTTTGAAATCTTTTTTTTTTTTTGAGACAAAGTCTTGCTCTGTTGCCCAGGCTGATGTGCAGTGGTGCACTCTTGGTTCACTGCAACCTCCACCTCCCAGGTTCAAGCAGTTCTCGTGCCTCAGCCTCCCGAGTAGCTGGGATTATAGGCATGTGCCACCATGCTCAGCAAATGTTTGTATTTTTAGTAGAGACAGGGTTTTACCATGTTGGCTAGGCTGGTCTTGAACTCCTGACCTCAAGTGATCCGCCCACCTCAGCCTCCCAAAGTGCTAGGATTACAGGCATGAGCCACTGTGACCAGCCTAAATCTTATTTAATTGTACTCATATTGGTCTTAGTCATTTGTACGACACTACTGTTTAATATTGACAACTTTGAAAGTCACTGAAAAAAATTAAATGGCAATTTAATGTTAAGAGCTGCTTATGGTTATCAAATCCATCAAAGCCCTTCATGAATATATTAAGCACAAACCCACTGAATTACTGTTGCTGAAGACAGCTTGGTATTTTAAAATTGCCTAGTGAGAACAGATGTACTATAATAATAGGAAGGACTCTGGTTACAATTTACTGTTTTATCTTTACATATAGAAAGAAATCCAGACCTGTTTTTAATTATTTAATGTTCTAGAATCTTTGCCAACCTAGTGGAGGTATTTTTTTTTTCCCCAAGACAGAGTCTTGCTTTGTTGCCCAAGCTAGAGTGCAGTGGCACAGTCTCGGCTCACTGCAAGTGGGGGTATTTTTTTTCTTTAGCTATAAAATGATTTCTAGAAGTATAGAAAATTATGTTTCATCTAGATTAATGTTATTTAAATAGCTGCAATAACAAAAATAAAATTCCTGTGACAAAATAATTCATGGGGCAGTGGTACAAAAATTCAGTAAATAGTTCATATAGAATAAATTACGATTCAGAGGCCAAGTGCGAATCCTCCAAAGTTTAATTAATAAGGCAGCTGCATTCTTCGGTTTCATTCTTCTAGGAGACTGTCTTTTCATTAAATGTTAATAAGGATTTTGTGGGGATCAGTGCTATCCTAAAGAGAGAGCAGGGCACAGAGCATAACATATGACCATGAACATCTTGCTTGCTTTACATTGCTAGTCCTGAAACCATTATTTGGAAGACTGATGCAGCCTGCTTTCCCTTATAATGTTTTAAATTCCAAAATACTGTCTCAATTATCTTTCATCCAAAGTCATAGTGTGCTTAATCCAGGTATTAAACCATTAAATCCAGGTATTAAATCATTAAACATGATTTCTCAAACCAACCTAGATCAAAGTAAAAAGGAAGATAGTTACCCATCCACTCTCTCTCTGATTGGTAAAATTTCAAGTAGTGCAGGAAGGGTCATCTTTAGCAGTAGGGTGGATTGGGGAAAATTAAGTTGTATCAGTGACCCTGCATTTTTCCCCTTAGGAGAGCTCGAGGACAACTTTCCCTGACTCTGTGATGGACCAAGAATACAAATGAGATATTTAGGATCACTCAATTGGACCTCTTATTTAAATTCTTATTTAATAAGAATTAAAGGGAGAGAATCAAAAGATTTGTCTTTTAAAGTACCTGCTTACAGTTCAAGGTAACTTCATCAAACCATCAAGGAGTAGTAAAACAATTCACATGAAGAAAAGGGATTCTGCATTAAATTTTAGGTAGTAATGAAGAACGAGAATTTTCTTGGCATGTTCCTAGTGCACATACACCTTGGGGACTAAGCCTGAAATAAAAGGCAAGAATGGGATTTGGAGCCGGGCGCGGTGGCTCAAGCCTGTAATCCCAGCACTTTGGGAGGCTGAGACGGGCGGATCACGAGGGCAGGAGATCGAGACCATCCTGGCTAACACGGTGAAACCCCGTCTCTCCTTAAAAAAATACAAAAAACTAGCCGGGCGAGGTGGTGGGCGCCTGTAGTCCCAGCTACTCGGGAGGCTGAGGCAGGATAATGGCGTAAACCCGGGAGGCGGAGCTTGCAGTGAGCTGAGATCTCGCCACTGCACTCCAGCCTGGGCGACAGAGCGTGACTCCGTCTCAAAAAACAAAGAATGTGATTTGGGCCCATCTCTTCTCTGGAGATCCAGGTAGAATATAGCAGCAGCCTATAAATTAAGACCAAGAGTAAGGCAGAACCAGAGTCCAAGAAGCCTAGATGTAATCAAGACAAACACGTCTCTTTATTAAAAATAAGCACAGTAAGGACTTGGTCTCCGAACCGGGCAGGAGAAACTCAGTTACTAGAGCTAGGATATAAGATCAGAGCCAGATTATCATGAAAGCTGACCCTTCTGATGGTTAGGTTCCTGAGCACTGAGAATCTTAGATAAAATAAATCAATTCAGTTAAAGGGAGAGGGCTGCTACCTGGGCAGGGAACCAGGTAGCCTCTGACAAGTCTGAATGGGATGGATAGTTCTCTCACCTTATTCCTAATTTGTAGAACCCTAAAGACATACAGCATTATGTTAATTATTCAACTCTAGTTCATATTAAATTGCTTGTTCTTAAAATGATTGACCAGGGCAGCAAAGTGCCTGAGTACAGTCATGTGCCACATAATGACGCTGGTCGATGGACCACGTATATGACAATGGTCCCATAAGATTATAATACTGTATTTTGACTGTATGTTTTCTATGTTTAGATACACAAATACTTACCATTATGTTACAATGCCCATAGTATTCAGCACATTAACATGCTGTGCAGTTTTATAGCAGAGGAGCAATAAGCTATACCATCTAGCTAGATGTGTAGTAGGCTACAGATCTAGGTTTGTGTGAATACACTTTATGATGGGCCGGGTGCGGTGGCTCAAGCCTGTAACCCCAGCACTTTGGGAGGCTGAGACGGGCGGATCACGAGGTCAGGAGATCGAGACCATCCTGGCTAACATAGTGAAACCCCGTCTCTACTAAAAAAAGAATACAAAAAACTAGCCAGGCGAGGTGGCGGACACCTGTAGTCCCAGCTACTCGGGAGGCTGAGGCAGGAGAATGGCGTAAACCCGGGAGAGGGAGCTTGCAGTGAGCTGAGATCTCACCACTGCACTCCAGCCTGGGCGAAAGAGCGAGACTCCGTCTCAAAAAAAAAAAAAAAAAAAAAAAAATATATATATATATATATATACACACTCTATGATGACATAGACATACACAATGACAAAAATCACCTAATGATGCATTTCTCAGAATGTGTCCCTGTTGTTAAGTGATGCATGACTGTGTATGTTTGTGTGTATGTGAATGAGATGGACAGCAAATCTTGCTAACTTAGTAAATTTTACTAATAAGATTAATAACAATTATGAACTAAAAACTCAAATTGTGAACTGCACCTTTGGTTCTGGTTGGGTTCTATGTCACATCTTTTCAGAGTAAATGACTTCATATGAATTCCAGTGAGAATATTTTTTCTTGTTGACTGCCACACAATGATAAACTTATACCAACTAACCATGGAAGTTTCAAATGAAAACAAGGATAATAACTTAGAAAATGAAAACCAAATCTTTATTTGTAAAAATTCTTAAAAGAGCCCTTACAAGATAACTTGAGAGCCAATAGGTTTTACACTTTGTTTAGATGCATTAGGCTGCAAAATAAATGCAACTTCAATTGCTTAATTTATTTTATTAGTTTATTTATTTATTTTTGAGATGGAGTCTTACTCTGTCACCCAGGCTGGAGTGCAGTGGCATGATCTCAGCTCACTGCAACCTCTGCCTCCCAGGTTCAAGCAATTCTCCTATCTCAGCCTCCTGTGTAGCTGGGACTACAGTTGCATGCCACCATGCTCGGCTAATTTTTGTATTTTTAATAGAGACAGGGTTTCAGCATATTGGTCAGACTGGTCTCAAACTCTGCCTCAGGTGATCCACCCACCTCAGGTTTCCAAAGTGCTGAGATTACAGGTGTGAGCCACTGTGCCCAGCCCAGTTGCTTCATTTGTTTAGTCCACATTTTACTTATGATAGTACAATGGCTGTCGACCTAAATTTACTAGAATCCTTTTTCTGCAGGTTCTGGTTAGGCTAGGCCACAAAACGTATTCTTTTGTAAGATTTGGAGAGCAGAAATGAAGTAGCAGTCATTTTGTAGTTCACACGTATTGTTGCTTACTGTTTTGCTCACTCCATTGGTGTAAGTCAGCAGCTGAGCCTGCTACTGCTTCATTTTCTATTGGATCCTCCTTCTACTTCTCTGACTCTTGGTCAAGTGTGTGCATTTAGCTCTTTAATGAAGGACTCTAGCTTCTGAAGGACATCCATACCATCAAGTGAGAGCTAACTTGGGTTTCAGGTTGTGCTCATGAACTATGGCTTATACTTCTAGTTACCAGCTTGTCATGAAGTTCTTCCATCTTCCCTTTCTGATTCCCTGCTCCGTGGACTTTGAGCTCGAGCATCAGATGTAAAGATAACTGCCTTATATAAAGAGACAGTTTAACCAGCTTTCACAATTGGGAAGGGTTTAATCTTTGTAACAAATTGCCATATATTATATCTCTTTCCATCTTTCTAGCTTCATTCTAGTAGTTTTGATTTTCTACTTGAACTCTGACTGATAGAGAATTGGGACAGTGACAGTACAAAATGAAAACAGATCTTTTTACCCCCCACCCCCCACCTCAGTTGTATTGTCAGGAAGCAGGTTGAGAAAATTATACAACCGTTCATGGAAAAAGACGGGTGGCTCAGAGGGAATAACGAAGAGCCAAGGATAAGTTATTTCCAGGTGGGAATAGAACTGTGTCCTAATCAAATAACTTGCCACATTTTCCTGGTTGGGCTTCAGAATTGCTTTGGACCAGTGATCTTTGTTTACTTCCTGTTCTCCCAACCCCTTTGAATAGGAATGTCTGTGGTGGTTATCCTATGAATGTCTCCTCTTGTATGTTGAGTACGTGGGGACAAGATAACTTGTCTTCGTACTACATAGAGCTTTAGTTTGAGATATCTGTACTTAAAGAACTGTGTGTGTGTATGTGTGTGTGTGTGTGTGTATATATATATATATATATTTTTTTTTGAGATGGGAGTTTTGCTCTTGTTGCCCAGGCTGGAGTACAATGGCACGATCTAGGCTCACCACAACCTCTGGCTCCTAGGTTCAAGCGATTCTCCTGCCTCAGCCTCATGATTAGTGGGATTACAGGTGCGCACCACCATGCCTGGCTAATTTTTTGCATTTTTAATAGAGACGAGGTTTCTCCATGTTGGTCAGGCTGGTCTCGAACTCCCAACCTCAGGTAATCCACCCACCTCGGCTTCCCAAAGTGCTGGGATTACAGGCGTGAACCACTGTGCCAGCCTCAAAGAGCTGTATTTAAGGAATTAAACCAGAGGAGCACCATCCACACCTGAGCTTCATTTAAATGATGAGATTCTGGACTTTGAGCCTATGTGACAATGGGATGAGACTTTGCAAGTGGCTTTGGGAGGGGATCAGTGTATTTTTGCATGTGGGAGGGATGTGAACCATTGGGCATCAGAGGGACAACTATGATAGCCAGCTTCCAGTGTGGCCCCCAATGATCTCTACCTCCAGTATTCACAGCCATCTGTAGTCCCTTCCCCCTTTCCAGCAGGCTTGGTCTGTGTTACCAATTAAATATGGCAGCAGTAAAGTGATGTCACTTTTGAGATTAAGTCATAAAGATATTGCAGCTTCTGTCTTGGTTACTCTGTCTTGTGGATTAATTGCTTTGGGAAGCCAGCTGTCATATCATGAGGATACTCATGCAGCCTTATGGAGAAGTCCATGTTGTGAACAAGTGAGGCTTTTTTCTAACAGACAAAGAGGAATGGAGGACTCTAGTCAGCAGTCCTGTAGATGAGCCAACATCAAAGCAGATTCTCTAGCCATGGTGAAGTCTTCAGGTGACTGCAGTTCTCATGAGAGGCTCTGAGCCAGAGTCATCTAGCTAAGTTGCTCGTGGATTCCTAACCACCAGAAACTGTGAGATACTGTTTGTTTTAAGCTACTTAATTTTGTTATAGAGCAATAGATAGCTAATATAATGCCTAAGTATAAATATAATCTTTCTTCCACATGTCTATGAAAGCCAAATAAAAACGAAGATAAGAGAGGCTGTGTTGTGGGAAGTCAGGGACCCCAAACAGAGGGACCGGCTGAAGCCACAGCAGAAGAACATAAATTGCGAAGATTTCATGGACATTTATTAGTTCCCCAAATTAATACTTTTATAATTCCTTACACCTGTCTTTACTGCAATCTCTGAACATAAATTGTGAAGATTTCATGGACACTTATCACTTCCCCAATCAATACTGTTGTGATTTCCTATGCCTGTCTTTACTTTCATCTCTTAATCCCGTCATCTTCTTCTTAAACTGAGGAGGATGAATGTTGCCTCAGGACCCTGTGATGATTGTGTTAACTGCACAAATTGTTTGTAGAGCATGTGTGTTTGAACAATATGAAATCTGGGCATCTTGAAAAAAGAACAGGATAACAGCGAAGTTCAGGGAACAAGGGAGGTAACCTTGAACTGACTGCCAGTGAGCCCAACGGAACAGAGCCATATTTCTCTTCTTTCAAATGCAAATAGGAGAAATATCGCTGAATTCTTTTTCTCAGCAATGAACATCCCTGATAAAGAGAATGCGCCCTGAGGGTAGGTCTATAGATGGCCCCCTTAAGGCGATCGCCTTTTATGGTCAAAACTGAAGGGATGAAATAAGCCCTAGTCTCCTGTAGCGCTTCCAGGCTTATTAGGATGAGGTAATTCCCACCTAATAAATTTTGGTTACACAGGTTGTCCACTCTCAAACCGTGTCTCCTGATAAGATGTTATCGATGACAATGTGTGCCCAAAACTTCATTAGCAATTTTATTTTCGCCCCATTCTGTGGTCCTGTGATCTCGTCCTGCCTCCACTTGCTTTGTGTTATTTTATTACCTTGTGAAGTATGTGATCTCTGTGACCCACACCCTATTCATGCACTCCCTCCCCTTTTGCAAATCTCTAATAAAAACTTGCTGGTTTTACAGCTCAGGGAACATCATGAAACCTGCTGACATGTGATGTTTCCCCCCAGACACCCAGCTTTAAATTTCTCTCTTGTACTCTTTCCCTTTATTTCTCAAACCAGCCGAGATGCCTAGGAAATAGAAAAGAACCCATGTTAACCATCGGCAGCGGGTTCTCCCGATAAGGCTGAGAAAAGTAAATTGTATTTTGGCCTACTTTCTATTTTTCTTTGGTGTTTATTTAGCTTCTCTTAAACCTAGGCCTGTGGGAAAATACTTATTCAGTACCCCTAAGCTAATTTTAAAGAACATAAGAAAGGCAGTTAGCTTCAGTTATAGGGATATATACGTATATCTTTGAACTGGAGGATCTACTTTTGGTAAGACAAATCATAAGATTTTAGCAGAGTCTAGTCTCTCCTTTGCAGAATGGTAGGGAGGCCGCTACCTCTCTTAGGTTGAGATTTAAAGTTACATTTATTATTCTTTTTTTTCAACCTGATATGACTAGTTTAAAGAATGTAAAGTATGATTTGATTTACTTCTTGGTTTTTGTTATGGAAACCAGAGAAATAAGAATGTATTTCTCCTAACTTCTCTTTATTACACTTTCCATCTTATAATCAATTTCAATAACTTTAACAATAAGCAGTAAAAATGATAGACTATACAAAGCATTGCCCAAGTGAATCCATCATGGACCTGCGTCTGAGAATGGCTTCCTAAATAGGGGAAATGTGTTTCACACAAAAAGTCCATTTTCTGTTATTGCCTTTTTTTTATTTGGAATATGAGATGCTATATATTTTAAGGTAATCTTAATAGTTTCCTGTCTCTCACTAACAAGAATGACTTGTCATAATGAGCAGTGTAGACACTGTCCATTTGATCCACTCCAGAAAGCTGTCTATTTGATACAAGAGCAAATCACCTCAATTCCTTAGTGGAATGACTGGAGTATACGTGAATAAATGAGACACAGGAATTTTAAAAAAAGGTTCAGTTCTATCAGAAGGAAACAAAGGATTGGAACATTTGGAGGCCTGGTTTAATAAAAAATGTGACAAGACAAAGAATTATATGTGATAACTGTAGAGGGAGGAAGAATCCTCCCTAATATAAAATGTCCATGAAATAGTCGTTTTCTTCTTTAGGAAGGAAGATAATTTTGTAGCTTAAGAAAAATAGTTCTCGGCCGGGCGCGGTGGCTCAAGTCTGTAATCCCAGCACTTTGGGAGGCCGAGACGGGTGGATCACGAGGTCAGGAGATCGAGACCATCTTGGCTAACACGGTGAAACCCTGTCTCTACTAAAAAATACAAAAAAAAAAACCAAAAAACAAAAAACTAGCCGGGCGAGGTGGCGGGCGCCTGTAGTCCCAGCTACTCGGGAGGCTGAGGCAGGAGAATGGCGTGAACCCGGGAGGCAGAGCTTGCAGTGAGCTGAGATCCGGCCACTGCACTCCAGCCTGGGCGACAGAGCGAGACTCCGTCTCAAAAAAAAAAAAGAAAAATTGTTCTCAATTCTTTGAAGTTGGAAGACCTATATTGTAAAATGACTATTTATTTACTTTTACCTCCACCAAAAATAATTCAAATTTTCCGTGCTCTTTATAATTCATCACATTTAAACATCTGGGTAGGAATTTCAGATTCCATTTTGGGGAATGGGCTTGTTTGCGGGGGTGTCTTTTTTTGTTTTTATTTTTGCATGTTTTACTTCAGCCGTAAAGTTTTTGTCTTTTTTTCTTTGTTTGTTTTGAGAGGCAAGATACAGACTCCAAAATGCTCTATTTTTTCCTTTTATAACTATTTACTTTTGTCTCAGAGAATTACACAAAAATGTCATACTGTATTTGACTTTCCAATTTTTTATTAGACTGAAGTGTTTTTGATGAACTATTAATAAAGTTGTTATTCTGTGTTAGGTTTAGGATTCCAGCTGAGGATGAAAGATAAGTTACAACAAATTTTGTGCCCTGTAGTAGCTGGGAAGTAGCAAAGTGATTCTCAAAATGAAATTTCACGATGTCTTGCATTCACCTATGAGGATTTTTTTTTTTTTTTTCCGGTGACAGGGTCTCGCTCTGTTGCCCAGGCTGGAGTGCAGTGGTGTGATCTCAGCTCACTGCAATCTCCGCCTCCCAGGTTCTAGCAATTCTCTTGCCTCAGCCTCCCGAGCAGCTGGGACTATAGGTGCACGCTACCACACCCGGCTAAGTTTTTGTATTTTAGTAGAGACAGGGTTTCACTATGTTGCTTAGGCTGGTCTCAAACTCCTGAGCTCAGGCAATCCACCCACCTCGGCCTCCCAAAGAGCTAGGATTACAGGTGTGAGCTATGGCTGAGGACTGTTTAACATGCAGATTCTCAGGCCCCATCCTAATAAGACTGACTCAGAATCTCTGGGGATGGGATTTGAGAATTCACAATGTAATAGGTTCTCTCTGTGATTCTAATGAAAACTAAAGTTTAATTGATCTAGTAAAGGTTGGAGGGCAAAGGAATAAACAATTTACACTGTGACTGGTGCCCAGGCACAACATAAGATATAATAGTAACTTCTAGGAAAGAGCCACTACCTCTACCAAGGGAAATCTAAGTGAAGACTTAATATAGAAGCTGACATTTACGTGGTTTTGAAAATGTGCCTTGGCAAGCAGAGATGGAGGGTGTGGCAGGGGGCATCTCAATGACTCATGTTGTTAATGATATTTCTTTTTTTTTTTTTTTTTTTTGAGACAGAGTCTCGCTCTGTTGTCCAGGCTGGAGTGCAGTGGCCGGATCTCAGCTCACTGCAAGCTCCGCCTCCCGGGTTTACGCCATTCTCCTGCCTCAGCTTCCCGAGTAGCTGGGACTACAGGCGCCCGCCACCTCGCCCGGCTAGTTTTTTGTATTTTTTAGTAGAGACGGGGTTTCACCGGGTTAGCCAGGATGGTCTCCATCTCCTGACCTCGTGATCCACCTGTCTTGGCCTCCCAAAGTGCTGGGATTACAGGCTTGAGCCACCGCGCCCGGAATGTCAATAATATTTCTACTAAGAGAAATACACAGTGTATACTCACTAGATGCTTTGCCTAGGCAGTTTCTGGCTGAAGCCTTCCTCTTCAGCCTCTATTCTGTGTTCTTCAGGGATTTTGGTGACTTAATTTTCCTTGATGGTTCTACACCAGGTTTTGAGGGATCTTAATGGTTAAGAGGCACTTGAATGTAATAAATATGTATATGTGTACATATATGTAATAAAAGTGTACACACACACACACACACACAGGCATACCTCACAGATTTTGCAGATTAGGTTCTAGACCAAACCAATAAAGCAACTATTGCAGTAAAGTAAGTCACACAAATATTTTGCTTTCCCAGTGCATATAAGCATTATGTTTACTGTAGTTCATTAAGTATGCAGTAGCATTATGTCTAGAAAAATAACTAATGCCAGGCACGGTGGCTCAAGCCTGTAATCCCAGCACTTTGGGAGGCTGAGACGGGTGGATCACGAGGTCAGGAGATCAAGACCATCCTGGCTAACACGGTGAAACCCCGTCTCTACTAAAAGTATACAAAAAAACTAGCCAGGCGTGGTGGCAGGCACCTGTAGTCCCAGCTACTCGGGAGGCTGAGGCAGGAGAATGGTGTGAACCCGGGAGGCAGAGCTTGCAGTGAGCTGAGATCCGGCCACTGCACTCCAGCCTGGGCGACAGAGCGAGACTCTGTCTCAAAAAAAAAAAAAAAAAAAAGAAAAATAACTTACATACCTTACTGAAAAATACTTTATTGAAACTGAACATGTCGGTACATTCCTGTAGTCCCAAGCCACTCAGAAGGCTAAGGTGGGAGGATCCTTTGAGCCCAGGAGTTCCAGGCCAGCCTGGGCAAACATAGGGAGACCTCCATCTCTAAAAAAAGCCCCCAAACTTTATTGCTAAAAAATAATAAGGATCATCTGAGTCTTCAGCATGTTATCTTTTTTCTGGTGGAGGGTCTTACCTCAGTGTGAATGGCTGCTGACTGATAAGGGTGGTGATTGCTGAAGGCTGGGATGGCTGAGGCAATTTCTTGAAATAAAACAAAAATGAAATTTGCTTCCTCGATAGACTCTTCCTTTCATGAAAGATTTCTCTGTGGCATGTGATGTTGTTTGCTAGCATTTTACCCACAGTAGAACTTCGTTCAATACTGGAGTCAATCCTCTCCAACCACTGCTTTATCAACTAAGTTGATGTAGTATTCTAAATCCTTTCTTATTATTCACAGTTAATCTCAGTATTCACGCCATCTTGACTGGAGTAGATTTCATCTCAAGAAACCACTTTCTTTGCTCATTCATAAGAAGCAACTCCTCATACCTCCAAGTTTTATCATGAGATTGCAGCAGTTCAGTCACATCTGCAGGCCCCACTTCTAACTGTAGTTCTCTTGCTATTTCCACCACATCTCTAGTGACCTCCTCCATTGGTCTTGAACCCCTCAAAATCATCCCTGAGGGTTGGAATCAACTTCTTCCAAACTCCTGTTAATGTTGGACTCTTCCCATGAATCATGAATATTCTTAATTGCATCTAGAATGGTGAACCTTTTTCAGAAGCTTTTCAATTTACTTTTCCCAGATATATTAGATAAATGACTATCTATGGCAGCTATAGCCATATATATATACACACACACACACACATATATATATATATATTTTTTTTTTAAGATAGCGTCTCATTTGTGGCCCAAGCTGGAGTTCACTGGCACAGTCATACCTCCCTGTAATTTTGAACTCCTGGGCCCAAGGGATCCTACATCTCCCTTCCTGAGTAGCTAGGACTACAGGCACACACCACCACACCTGGCTAATTATTCTATTTTTTGTAGAGATGGGGTGCCACTATGTTGCCCAGGCTGGTCTTGAACTCTTGGCCTCAAGTGATCCTCCTACCTCAGCCTCCCAAAGTGCTGGGATTACAGGTGCGACCCACCATGGCCAGCCATGAAATATATTTTTAAAATAAGACTTGAAAGTTGAAACTACTCCTTGATCCATGGGCAGCAGAATGGATGTTGTACTAACAGATATGAAAACATTAATCTTCTTATATATTTCCATCAGAGCTCTTGGGTGACCAGGTGCACTGTCAATAAGCAGCAATATTTTGAAAGGCATCTTTTTTTCTGAGCAGTAGATCTCAACAGTGGGCTTAAAATACTCGGCAAATCATTCTATAAACAGATGTGCTGTTGTCCAGGCTTTGTCGTTCCACTTAGAGAGCACAGGCAGAGTAGATTTATCATAATCCTTAAGGGCCCTAGGATTTTCAGAACAGTAAATGAGCATGGCTTCAACTTAAAGTCAGCAGCTGAAATAGTTCCTAACAAGAGAGTCAGCCTCTCCTCTGAAGCTTTGAAGCCAGGCATTGACTTCTACTCTCTAGCTACAAAAGTCCTAGATGGCATTGTTTTCCAGTAAGTGTTGTTTCATCTACATTGAAACTCTTTGTTTAGTATAGCCACCTTCATCAGATATCTTAGATAGATTTTTTTTTTTTTTGAGATGGAGTCTCACTCTGTCGCCCAGGCTGGAGTACAGTGGTGCTATCTTGGCTCACTGCAAGCTCCGCATCCCGGGTTCATGCCATTCTCCTGCCTCAGCCTCCTGAGTAGCTGGGACTACAAGCGCCAGCCACGGCTGGCCACCATGCCCAGCTAAATTTTTTTATTTTTTATTTTTTTAGTAGAGACAGGGTTTCACCGTGTTAGCCAGGATGGTCTCTATCTCCTGACCTCGTGATCCGTCCGCCTCATCCTCCCAAAGTGCTGGGATTACAGGCATGAGCCACCGTTCCTGGCTTTAGCTAGATCTTTTTGATAACTTGCTGCAGCTTCTTCACCAGCATTTGCTGCTTCACCTTACACTTTTATGTTCTGGAGATGGCTTCTTTCCTTAAACATCATGAACCAACCTCTGCTAACTTCCAACTTTTCTTCTGCAGCTTCCTTACCTCTCAGCGTTTGTAGACTTGAAGAGAGTTAGGGCCTTGCACTTGATTAGGCTTTGGCTTAAGGGAATGTTATGTCTGGTTTCATCTTCCATCCAGAACATGAAAACGTTCTTTACCAGTAATAAGTCTCCTTCGCTTTCTTATCATTCGCATGTTCACTGGAGTAGCATTTTTAGTTTCCTTCAAGGACTTTTCCTTTGCATTCACTACCTGGCTGTTTGGTGCAAGAGCCCTAGCTTTTGGTCTGTCTTGGCTTTCAATATGCCTTCCTCACTAAGCTTAAACATTTCTTGCTTTTGATTTAAAGTGAGAGACACGTGATTCTTTTACCGGAACACTCAGAGGCCATTGTAGGGTTATTAATTGGCTTAATGTCAATATTGTTGTGTCTCAAGTAATGGGGAGGCCCAAGAGAGGGAGAGATATGGGGGGAAGGTATGGTTGGTAGAGCAGTCAGAATGCACACATTTATGGATTACAGTCGCTGTCTTATATGGGTGCTGTTTGTGCTGCCCCAAAGTAATTATAATAGTAACTTCAAAGATCACTATAACATATATAATAATAATAATGAAAAAGTTTGAAATATTGTGAGAATCACCAAAATGTGACACAGACATGAAGTGAGCACATGCTTTTGGAAAAATGGCGCCCATAGATTTGGTTGATGCAGGCTTGCCACAAACCTTCAATTTGTTAAAAAATGTAGTATCTGGGAAGCACAAAGATGTATGCCCGTTAAAGGTTTTAAAGAAGCCATTTTTTTTTAAGAGAAAACTTTTAAGAAGCTTTACACATAGCAGACAATAAGTATTTGTTGACTAAATGGTCAAGTTGGAGTGAGCAGATTTTATAATTTTATTCTACTAATCACCACCAGCAATTTTATTTTTGATGCTTGTAGATGGACAGTGGTGACTATGTCTATTAGGCCTTCTGATTTTTTGTTTTGTTTTGTTTTTTTCCTGCCAAAGGACAGTGCTTAGAACTTCCCATTCTTCCTTAGAGTGGGGAAAATCTGTCACCCCAAGGATATGAATTAGGTAGAAAAGTAATGTAAGAGCCAATCACAACGCGCGCTGCGGGGCGGCTCCAGACTGGCTTCTCCGGGACGACTGGCGGAAGATGAGACTTCGTTACCTCCGTTCAATCGGACAAAGAAGGCCATAATAGTTTTGGACAATAGAAAATTCCTTGTGGGTTAAACTGCGGTGGGACTGACTGTTACGCAGAAGGCCTAACTGGAAAACTTCTATACATTGTGTATCACGGATACATTATTTTCTGGAATCCTGGAGAAACGATCAGCAGCTGTGGTGGCACCAGTACCAAAAATGGCTGTAAGGCGCTTCGGACGCTGGATCAGGTGACGCAGCCTCAGTCCGCCCACTTCCCACCAGCGGCTCCTCCTCCTGCTTCCCGGCGTAGCGGTGGGCGTGGCTTGCCCGGAGGCTCTTTCTTCTGGGGCCGGGAAAACCGAGGAATACACATGCGCAGTTGGACCCCTCAGGCCCTTCGTGTCCCTTCCTACCCATCTCCCCGCCCCGACCCTCTGGGCGGGGCTGGGCCGACAGTCCAGCTGCTGCTTGCTGGAGATTCAGTGACTTCCTTGTTGTGAGCCCTGGCCCGCCAGTGTCCCGACTTGTAGCCCCGCTGTTTTTATCCGGGCCGCTAGCCTGAGTCTAGGTCGCAGCCGCAGCCCCAACCCGTCGGTCACCTTTTCAGCGCAGGTTCTTTCCCCGCACGCCCTGCGCTCCCTAACATGCCCAACCCCAGCAGCACCTCCTCTCCATACCCCCTCCCTGAGGAAATTAGGAACCTGTTGGCAGGTAAAGAGCGGGAAGGCGGCGGTAATGCTGTTGGGGCGGGGGCGAGGGAACGGTAAGCCGGTGGGGACAGAAGCACTCAGAGCCCTTATCCTCCATCCGCACGCTCCCTACGTCTTCTAGCCAGTGGGGTTGGCACAGGGAGGAGAGAAGGGTTGTTTCGTCTCAGAAAGGGAGTGGGCGTGTGTGTTGAAATTTGGTGCGGGGATGGTGGCGAAGCCCTTTTTGGTGGTCTACACAAATGAGATCAGGACGTTTCTATGTGCATTGTGAAGACTGTGTGTGTGTGTGTGTGTGTGTGTGTGTGTGTGTGAGACAGAGGAGGGCGGGGGAGGAAGAGTGGTAGAGGGAGAGAATGATAATGAATGCTGCGTGAGCAGGCAGAAGGGAGCAGAAGTCAAAGAAGTAGTTCTTGGGTGGTCTGGCCAATGGAGGTAGAGGATGTAGAGATGCAAAGAGATGTCAGAGCCACAGGTGTTAGGGGTTATGGGGTGAAAGAGTTTGTCATTTCTAAAACTCCTATTTTTCTTAAACATTCAGCTCACTCACGTTTACAACTTTTGAAGAAGGTCTGGTTCTCAAATGGCCACTTGTCCCCAGCCTCAGTAATATATTAAAGCAAAAAAGGAAGGATATGTTAAAGTTCTACTTCCTGTGTGACATGATGAAAGTACTTCATGTTTGCACCCTTATCTTCCCTTTTTCAGTTTTACATTACCATTTATAGGAACTTGTTTTAGGAGCTAAAAACGTGGTTCTTCAGTAGCATTATGAATCCACTACTAGTTCATTAATTTTCTGGATATGGAGGTGTGTATGTTCACTAAGAACCAATAAAAATTTGTATTTCTGTACAAGTTAGAAAATATATCTTTTTAAGGTAGCACAAATCTTGCCTATCTTAATGTTCTGGAATTTCAACCATCATTTATTTTGTCTTGTGTACGTCAGAATTCTGGAAACTGAATTTCGATTTTTAGTTTTAGATTCTATAAAATATTTATCTTTCAGTATTGTTCATGAATAGATTACAGATTGCTTATTATAACTCTTAAAAAGCAACATCATCTAAAATGTGACATTTGAAATAGTAGGTTACTCCTATAGCAATGTGAGTCCAAATCTCCTAATATGCTGTTATTCAATTTTGGTGCTTGGCATTATTAATGTGGTAGGGAAATGAAAACTAAGTGTATGAATGTAGACTTATGTTTGTATGATTACGGTACAGTATGTTGAATGCATTTGTGGTGGGATAGCCTTTCACTCTAAGAAATGCTTGTTGTCATTAAAGGGTACCACTAAGGGAAATAGTTAAAGAAGTCTAAAGACTGACTTCAGGCAGCTTTATTACATCTGCGTGACTACTGATTTTGTTTTACTACACTTAACATTTTTTGTTGTTACAGTGCTGGAATTGTTTATTTAGAATGTTATTGTAATAACCAGTGCAGAAAAGTGTTTATCATTATTCCAAAAATAGATGAAACAATTTTCAGGATATTCTATGTCTGTATTTTTGAATTTAAGAACTAACATATAGACCTCTAGGTGCACGTTTTAAAGCTTGGCAACTCCCATAGTGCAGTTTGTTATTTGGATCCATAATCATACATCACAGATAATATGATATGTAGGTCATGAGAACCTTTATTCTCTTATTCCCATAGATCACAAGTATTTCATGTGGCCCTTATTTGTGTAATTTAAAAACTCAAAATTACATCTTTAAATTATCTGCCAATGCTAATTTCTGATATATTTCTGCCCTCTCTCTTTAGTCAGGTAATATACTAGCATAACGTCTGAAATTAAAGTCATTTTATTGACATTTTCACTATTTTATATTATTAAAGCAAATCACATATTAAAACACATGAAGTATTAAAAACAAATATTACAATTAAAACTTTTGGAATTAGAAACTTAAATTACACTTTATTTTCAGAGGATATTTTCAAGAAGTATGGAAGTGAGTTGGGGTGTATTTATATTTAAAGAAATTTAACAAATCAGTGTTTTTCGGGTTTTTAAAAAACTTATTTGGAAAATTGTTAACATCTTATGTTTGACTGTAGTTAAAATCTTTTTTGAGGTAGAGAAGGCTTCAAGAATAGATGCTGTCAGCAGTTATTTCACGTATTTCATCTAAAAATATTGTTGGCATTGTACATGATTCTTTTCATAATTCAAGTTTATTGGGTAAGAGTATATGAGTAGATTTAGAGTAACTAACATTATAGAAGCATTTATATTGGTTTGAATATTAGAGATATTGCTGGCTTATTTAGCATATTTCTTTGAAACTAAGGAGATATTGGTAATGTTGTTGTAGTTAACAGTTGAGTGCTCTTAGAATGTATGGTACTATGCTAGAATTCCAAGGTAGAGAAGATAAGGAACTAAACTTTTCAGGGGTTTAAAGTCCTTTGTTTTCAGAAAGAAGAATATAAAATCAAAAGATAATGACTGTTAAAAATAATGTTGTTTAGATGTATCTGTTTGTGTTCCATATGCCTATTATCTAAATCATTATATGTCATATGTATTGTTTGAAATTTCACCTGCTTAAAAGGGAAGGTACTCAAGTGTATTCTTATTTATAGTTTTTCTTTATTTTTCTGATTATGCCAGTTCTATGCTATACTTTCAACATTTGTTCCCTCTCCCTTCCTTCCCCTATAAAAAACATTCTATAGAAATGTAAAAAAAAAAAAAAAAAAAAAGGTTATTATTGTTAACTCACATGTGTTGTGTAAAGATACCATTGAAAAAGTGGCTATCTAGTTTGATTTTTAGTTATATTTTCTGTGGAGTCAGTCTTGAAGACCTATGCTTTTTATAAAATGTTGATTATTCTTCTGGTTATATGAACAGAAAAGGACTTACAGAATTTCGTTATTGAAAGCAAATTTTGAGCTGCCATATGCATTACAGGCAACCTTTGATTTTTTCTTTTCTACAACAATGGAAGAACAGGTTTAGCCTGGATAATTGAAATCAAAGGACAATCCCAAATCTTGTCCATTTAATCTTCTCTCACATCCAAATATTTTGACTAGGACTAGCAGCAAGAATAATCTTGATTTATGTGATTTTTTTTTCTCTAGGCAGGCAAGAAAGTAAGAGGAACTAGAACCACTTCCCTCCAGCCTCCTTTATTTGTTTAATCACCCTTTAAATAATGGTTTTTTAGTGACTTGCAATCAGATATTCTCATTCATCCTCATTCATTTGTTTTAGGACAACAAATTTTAAAAGGAAAGCTCTAAGAAGATGTTATTTTCTGTTTACTAAATTAGCAAACGAAACCATTGTTAAAAGAGGAAAATAGTGATTGTTAGTGCTCTGAAAAATGAAACCAAACCAAACAAACAATAAATAAAGTGGTTATATAGTTTCTGCAAAGTGATCTTGAGGTTTTGTTCACATGGCAGTCTTGATTAGAAATACCACATTTTCCCTACTGGGAATTTTTAGAACATTAAAAATGTTTTTCCCACACACTATGTGTGAAGATAATCAGTATGTTTAGGGGACATTGATTATCTTCACACATTGATTATAATGTATGATTTTTTTTCACACAATATTATTTAGGGTATATAATCAGTCCCCTAAAGGGATTCCTGTAGGGGCACTAGGTGAAGAGTGCAATTTATTTGAAATAGAGGCAGAATTTTTTCAATGCTGAGTATATTACGGTTTGATTTCCACCTTTCCAAAGTTCCATTTATAATTTGGTCAACATTTTGGTTTTATTTTTCCTATGAGAATTATTTATGGTATATCTAGTGTCTCATAACTTCCTTCTGGGACATTGGCTGAGTATGTAAAGGGAAGAGTGCCACCTACTGAGTCACCAGTAGTCACCTACCTCCTTAGCACCTGGATTTTCCTATGGAGCAAGAACAAGCCTCCCCATCTGGGCAGCAATCACTAAAGAGCATAGAGTTGATATGAGAACATTTAATCTCAAAATGAAATCTATTGTACCTCCAAGATACTCTTTTCTGGAAATAGGAATATATGTAAATTAAGGGACTAGAAGTTTATAGAGATTTTTTGTATGGGTTAAATAATACAGATGAATTAAGATGTGGTGTTAGGAAAGTTATTTGCCTATTTCAAGTATATAATGTCCTACTTTGTCTTGGGAGGAGATCTTTTGGCATGGCTGTCCATTGAAAGTATTTTCATCTCATTACTATATAAGGCTCTTGATATTATGTACAGTTTTTATAGCTACCCAATCCAAATTATCATTGGTTTTCTTCAAAAATAAGAATCTAAACATATTAAAAAGTTAGCATTTTATGAAAAATTTGCAAATGGGCTTATTGCTCCTGTTACCAGCGTTAAAGTATTACTAGAAAGAAGGTAGACACAACAGCGTAGGAAAAGCTGCTGGTGATTTGAAACACAGTTGTCTCTCATAAATTTCAGATTAAGTGTCATATATGGGTGATAAAAGTGGCATAGGCTAGATTTTATATACTCATTATTCACTTATTTGTCTTTTTCAATTAAAGCTAAGTCTATCTTTTTCATTCCACTGAGTTTACATTTCTTTTTCAATCACATTCTGAACACATTACAATAGATGCTGCCTAAAAGTGAATATAGTGTAAATCTCAGACTAATGTGTTATTCACTGTGGCTTCTTTGAAAATGTGTGGTAAAAAGATTTTGATTATTGTAAGGTGCTATTTATCAAGAGTCATCTTTCAGCAGTTGAAAGATGTTCAGCCCTACCTTTAAACAGCCCAGCTTTCTTTTTTTTTTTTTTTTTTTTTGAGATGGAGTCTCGCTGTGTCTCCCAGACTGGAGTGCAGTGGCGCGATCTCCCAGCTTTCTATCAAAATATATCATTTAGCTTCCCAAAGTCAATTTTGGAAATTTTGACCAATGATTGGATTGTAAGACTCTGGTATGTTTTACCCACTGTACCATGAGAGCTCTTGTGCCAGTTCATGTCACCTTTTCCATATTTGAAAAGTCCACAGTTCATCTGCAACCTGTAAAAGCACGTGCTGAGTAATCAGGGAAGGACATCAGAACAATCAATAACTTTTCAATTAGCCATTTTCCAACTTTGGGCATTTGGCTCCATTGATTTGCATGTGCCCAGTTTAATTGATTTTTATGTTTTCATCAGTAGCTGTTTGGTCAGAGCCATACCCTGGTTTAACAGAGAAGAGCTTGTCTTTTTTTTTTTTTTTTTCCTAACGGCAGCTTAGATTCTAGGCTAGGATCCCTATCATATTAAGTTTGGTGACAGCACATCTCAGTGAAAGCAAAGAGAAATCTGGCCCAATTCACAATGTAGAGAGAGATGTGGAATTAAGTTAGTAAGGCCATTGGGGGTGCTGTGTGATTGGTTTTACCTTTATTTTATTGATCTGCGGCTGAGCATATGGTGGTAGATTCAGCTCAATTCTTGCTCCCTCCCCCATACAATTCAGGCCATCATGGAGGCTGAGTGTGTGTATATGCATGTGCCAGGAGGTATTGGGTGATTGGAGGATTAGGCAGGAAGAGGAGGTGTTACCTTTGTGACTTGTTTTTAACCTCCAGTCTGCAAGCCATATTCTAGGCTGTTTGATAGCCGGGGGTTGTGAGGACAAGTGGCCAAACTGCTTTTCAAGAGTGGGAACCTGTGCTAGATACTATATCCAGAAGCTGAGAGTTATTTTATCATTTGCAAAAAAAATGTAAACTGTTCTGACCTAGTGTAGTTCCACCTTTTCACTATGTGATCTGTGTAGAAGTTGGTAGAAAGCAGTTAGTGTGTGTGTTAGATACTTGTCCCAACCACTGGTGACTCTAGGGAAAGGTGGGGTGACTGTTTTTTAGGAGGTCTATATGTTAAAAGGGGGAAAAAAGGAAAATTGGAGTACTATTTAGTGATTTGGTGTGTTTGCCTCTTAGGGGTCTCCATGGCAATTGAAAGATTTCTAACTTAAACTGCTTAAGATTGCTGAGCCAGTATACGTCATCTTTTAATTTTGTTTTCAGACCTTGACATTTATCGACAGAGCAGTTGTAAATCTGATCTTTTCAGAGGCCTTCTCCCCCAGATCCTTACAGCTGTACCATGAGATAAGGTTTACTCTTGACAGTGTTGAGGTGTAATAGTAACTAAAATCCCATCACATTTACTTTCACCGGGATAACTTTTTCCTGCTGATGACTTGGGCTGGGGTGGAGGCTGATGGAGATAGGGGTAATTCTGGGGTTAAATGCAAGCAGTGCAGACCCTGCAATCTATTTGGCTGCTGGCCGGGAGGCAGGAGATGGGGGTTGGTGGGGGTAGTTAAACCTGGTAGTTAAACCCGGTAGTTAAACCCTTTCCCGTGGGCGCAGAGTGGGCCTCACACGCTTCTCTCCCGTGGCCAGTATGCGTGAGAGTGTGAGTTGAGCCCCTCCCTCTGAGGAAGAATTCTAAAAACCGGGCTAAGAGTCGAGCGAGGGAGGCTGACCTTTTCTTGTAATTAAATTACTGCGTTTCCCTGAATTACGGGCAGTCAGGAATGGTGAAATCTACATATTAACCGAGGAACACGACCCTCAAAGGAAGGTAGAAGAGGGCTAACGCTCTTGTTAGTTTACTGTGCTTGCTAGTTTACCGTTTGCAGGGCTATTTAGAGCACAATAAAAAGCTTCAAATCTCTTCTCCAACCAGCCAGAAGAGCACTTGATTCGCCCAAGACTTTTATTGCTCGCTTTTGAAATATTACCCTGGCTCTGAGCTGCAAAGCCACAGATCCAGCCCCGTTTGTCTGGCGACGGCACTGCCCCAGACCTGGCTCTCCATGCTCACAGCACCGCCTGAGAGAAACCCTGGGGTTTAGATGTGCGTGTCTCCGACAGCAGAGCTGGAGCATCTCGCAGCCCTACAACTTCTTTGCGGCCCCTGGTCTGTCTTTGCGTTTCGAGATCAGGATCGGTGTGTTGTTCAGGCACCAGCCGAAGGCCACCGGCATGTCTAGGAGTCTCCTGTGCCTGGAAGAGGCTGGTTTCATCCGATTCTAAAAGAAACGGGTAAAGTGTAGATTTTAAGAAATAACCTAGGTTTCAAAAGTTTAAAAACCAAGTCTGTGGACAATCAACAAACTAAAATTATTTCAGGAACTGCTTCCAGTTTAAAGGTTTTTTTTTTTGTTTTTTTGTTTTTTTTGTTTTTTTTAGCAGAGCAGTTTCTACCCTCTCCACATCACCTTTGAGAAATAATCACGAAAAAGGCACTGTTTATTAAATAATTTTAGTTGCTTTAAACCTTTTCCGGGAAAAGCTTAGGAATAAGTATGTTAAAAAAGGCTACTCTTAAAAAAAAAAAAACAAACCCCGTACCCAATCTCTGAATTTCTGCCATCCTTGAAAATTACCGATTCTTCCTGCAGTTGCACACTCTTTCAAAAAAAATACTTTGTCATAAAATAGTAACATGGATCAGTATTTTAAAACATGTTTGGGGGCGTTAGAGAGCACTATGTAGAGTATTTATTGCATCCTTTTTTTTTTTTTTTTTTTCCTGAGTTTTTATAAAACTGAAATGACCTTTTAAAGAAAAAACTCTTGGGGGCAATTTGTTGTTATTACTTCCAGAGATAGAAAATAGATTCTGTTTGTTTAAACTTGGATTGTATAATGAAAATGTAAAATAGGCAATTAAATACTCATGGAAGAAGGAATCAAAGGCAAACATTGAGTGAAAATAACACTCAAAAAATAGAAGCAGACTATTCCCCAGTCATTGGGCCAGTGATTCTTCCTATTGAGTCTGGTTGGAAGAAGAATCAGCAGTAGGGATGTTGCTTCTTCCCTTATTCCACTTTCTTGCAAAAGTTACTGTAATGATCTGAGGGGAGCCAGTGATCTTTCCATTTCAGCTAATGTCTAAATGTCCAAAGGTTGCTTGGTCTTCTGGGTACAAAACTTAAAGCGTTTAGAGCAGCATGCTTCTTTGTAAGTTTTGTTATTTTGAATTCACTTTAGAAGTCTGTGTCTAATTTGCACTAGTACTAGATTATGTCTCTATGTCCCCCTCATCAAAATATAACTCAAAGAGAAGCTGTGACATTTGCTTTCATTTCATTTTGATACTTATTTTTAACACATTAGTTGTTAATAGACTTCAAACCATAAGCTATTTTTTAAAATTATTACAGTATTCTTAATTCTTTTACTTGTCATATTGACTTAGTGAAAAATTACCTTTACACATTTATTATGAATGTATAGAAGTTTAATCAGCTTTCCTCATTGGATCAAGATACTTTTGTAATCAAGAATTACAAACATTCATCCCATATACTAGGTTTTAAATGGTTAATTGTAAGTACAGTTGAGAGATTGTTTACCATACTACTTTGAATTATTTATGTGTAATATTATTATGTTTTGATGCCATACAAAGTAGTTAAGGAAAAAGAAAGTAAAACATATATCCCTTCCATATGAAATAATCAATGATTTATAGCCATGCCTACTTAAACACCTTTTAATGATATTCTCCATATTAGATATTTCAAAATGAGCTGTGAAATTCTGAAAATAAAATTAAAATTGCACAGTATTTCATGAATAAGAAGAATGGAACTAGTATAAAAATTAAACCTGTAGTGTAAAAAAAAAAATTTTACACTAGAGAGAACCAGACAACACGGTAATTTGGAAGTTTACTAAAATTAAAAAAACAGAGGCTATGAGGGAATGTTACATAAAGCCATAGAAATCTTATTTCTTGGTAACTATATTTTTATATAGTGCAATAATTTATGTTTGTACTTCTTCCTTAAGAAATATCTCAGGTGGTAAACCACGGCAAGAAGCAAGAGCTCACAAAACTACACAGCTGGTTATCTTTTTTATTTGAGGGTAGTCAGAATGAGTGGGTAGGTAGGAAGGAGGAGGGCTTGATTTGGGAATCTTGGCTAGAAAATTGGATTTTCTTTTTCCTTTAAAGCATTACATGTTGGAGATACCTGAAAATTGATTATTCTAGGGAAAACAGACCCTTGCCAGAGACATTAGCTTATATTGATATAATATATGAATGATGTTTTCACACAGGAACTTACAAAATACTAGAAAAGGATATTAACACATGCATAAAAACTTGGTGCTTGCTTCCATATAAAAGAATTGGCACCATAGTTTATTAAAACTTGTGTGCTTCTTTCTTGTTTAGTGATGCCAAACATCCAAATAGTATTTGCTGTGGTAAGCATAAATACAACATCCACATTTTATTAGCTAAGTGGTGACCAGATTTGTTCAACTTAGTATTTGAAACATACTTCAACTGTTACGCTTTGGAATGATAAATATAACAAATTGTACAGGTATTAACGCTTATGTGTAGAAACAATCATTGTCCTATTTATCTTCACGAAACCTTTATTTCTTATAATTTGTATCCTGTTTCTTACATTGCGTGGTTTAGATGTTGAAACATTTGTAGCAGACACACTGAAAGGAGAAAATTTATCCAAGAAAGCAAAGGAAAAGAGAGAATCCCTTATTAAGAAGATAAAAGATGTAAAGTCTGTGTAAGTCACTTACCTTTTCTTTACTGATTTCTTACATAGAAGCAATTTTGTAACTAACATTTTAATAAGAAATCGATTATTATGGAGTTAAATTTTTAATGTTCTAATTTGATTGGTGTTAAGTATTTTTAAAGGGCAAAAAATAGATTTCCACTATATAGTTTTTAAACACAGATATGCTTATAATGCCCTTCTTGATTATGTATTTTTCTGAGCATTCTAGCAGAATTCAACTGTTTATTTTGATTATCTGAGGGTATATTTGGTTTAAATGATAAGACAAAGGTAAATTGAGGATTTTAATATACAGAAAATACCTCAGACACTGAAGAAAGATAATCCTTTTAATTGTTACTACTTTAAATGAATAAATGTAATATATTTACATGTCATAGATATTAAGATATGTCCTCATTTTACTACTGTACTTAGATCTTTAAAAATTATTTAAAATTTTTAAGCATTTTGGAATTGTCATTTCAGGACAGGAATTAGTTTTTTCTAATGTATATCTAGGTTTTTTCTAATGTATATCTATACATTTTTCTAATGTATAATTTTGGATTTTAATTATTGTTACTGATTAGACCTTGTTTTGATTTTTCAACCTCATTTAAAAATATAATGTTCTTTATTTTGTAGCTATCTTCAGGAATTTCAAGACAAAGGTAAGTTTTTATGTTTGGCAAACTTGAAAGTTTTTTTTCCTCTGTGGAGATTTCAATAGGATAATCTAACACGTACTGAAATTTGATAGCTGGAATCAAAATTTAAATTTCTATAATGTGTACTTAGACCTTCAAGATGAGAGTGCTAGCTCCCCCTGCTGAGAAGAAAATTAAACAGTATATCCAGAATTTACTCTGCACAGTCTTCCGATGCAGAAATCTTATGCACTTAACATTCTTAGGTTTTGTGTTTCTTAGAGTACATTGTGGCAGAAATTTGTCAGGAAAGGTGAAAACCTCCAATTACATGTGGAATAACTTGGTGAAGCAGAGGTGAGATATTAACCCACTGCCATTTATCACTGCAGAGATTATTTTATAGTGGTAGGAGAAGGGCCTGTGGCTGAGTGCTCACAGGTAATGTTTTTGAAGGACGTTTTGAAAACAGTATAAATTTTTGTTTGAGAACAAACAACAAAATCTTTTTCAAGTGAAAGTTTTTATTTTCCTTGTGGTTATTTTGATATGAATACATAGGGGCCATAGACATTTTTTAAAGAAGGGAATTCAGTTTCATTTTTTTGGAAATATGTGAGAATGCTGATAACCTGATTGTCTCCCTCTAGATTTGAGAGACAGCTGCTTAGCAGACTGAAAAACAGATCAGGAAAGGTATAGGAACTTCCTACTACTTTATATATTCAATTCTTTAAGGGAAACTGGGTGTGGCCCTTACTTCCGTGGTACTTATTCATGGGTTATGATGTACAACTTGTGGATACTGGTTTGAGGGTCACAATATAAAGTTAGTTAACCTCCGTAGAGCTAGGTTCCGGATTTGAGGAAGACACACAGTGTGGCATCTTCTAACCAAAGCTAACAGATCCCAGAGTAAATCATATTTGTGCCAACTGATAAGTGGGAAGGTGGTAACAGTTTCAATAAACAAAGTAGTTAACCAGACAAACCTAAAATCAATTAAAAGGAAGTCACAGTTTATTTTCACATTAGATCATCAAGATTG
Organism: Theropithecus gelada; assembly: GCF_003255815.1. Lineage (NCBI taxonomy): Eukaryota > Metazoa > Chordata > Mammalia > Primates > Cercopithecidae > Theropithecus > Theropithecus gelada. The sequence continues at coordinate 85,951,846 of NC_037670.1, forward strand.
GTATGATTGAAGGGAATGAGAAGAGATTTTTTTTCATATTAAGATTTTTAACACTTAAATAAAGAAATGAGCAGGAAACTATTACCTGCAAGTACCCACTTTTTTTGTGCTCTGCAAGAAATCCTAATCTATGGGTTTAATTCTGCTGCATTTTGTTTAGATGAATGTAGAAATGAATTTATGCATTTTAATTATGATAACTTATATAGTATACTTTATGGAAGAATATTAGATACCAGATTCTGCCTCTCTTAAAAGGCATATTATTTCCAGTGATTATTGAACTTGCATTGTGCTTTGTGGTTTAATTATTTGTGCATTTAAAATTTTTAAGCTAAAAAAGCATGATATGAAGCAATTGTGTAATTGCATATGGATCAGTAATAGTGTAGAAACTTTTCCTTTGGTATTTTGTTTTAGAATTCGTTCAGGTGTGTGGATATTAAAATTACATTACTGAGATACATTCTTTGTCTCTAAAGAGAATGGAAATTTATATAGTATTTGATAGAAATTGAAAAATGAGCATAAAATAGGAGTTCAAAAAGCATAGAATTTAGGGATTGCTCATAATCATTTTCCTCTCAATAAGTCATTTGTAGTTCAATACTGCTGTATTGACTTAAATAATTATGAAGAATGCCTGTTTAAAAGTAAGCCTGTAGATGAATTAGGTGTATACCTTGGAGAAATTGAGCTGAGTACTTTTATGCCATTGTATACTCAAAGTATATTCAGCTTTGTTCTAAAAAGACTATTCCTGTACTTTGTTAGGCATAGTAAAGGGTACAGACCTAATAGTTGCAAAGTAATTATTCAAGATATAGTACATCTCTTTTTAAAAATAGGAATTTATTTTCAGGTCTCTACATTGAGTAAATTCAATTCTAAATATGCTTTGGGAGTGTTGCCTTTTCTCCACCTTGCGTTTTCCCCTTGAGGTTTTGGATTATCTTTATACAAGGAGGTCTGGGCAGAATTCCTTTTGGCTGTTTTCCGTCCTTTCTCTTCCCTCTTGTCTCTCTCTCTCACTAGTCAATGTAGGGTCACATTGTGAACATAACCTTTTTCCTCCTTTCTACCTTTACACCCTTATTTTATTTACATATATGTGTATATATATTTTAAATGACAGTTAAGTATCATTTTGATGTCACTATTGGGGGGAGAAAAAGGACCAGGTAGAGAGTTCTTAAATAAAAAGAGTTAATGCAGATTTATTCATATTTAATAAGTTATTAATTTCTCTAATGCACACAGATGTGTATCATCCTTCCTTACTTCCCTCACAAATCCTTCCCTTCTACTCTATATAATCTCCCATCCTGAGATTTAACAATACAGATTTTACAGTTTGAGGTATTTCTTTTTTTTTTTTTTTAAGACAGGGTCTCACTCTGCCTCCCAGGCTGGAGTGCAGTGGCACCATCTTGGCTCAGTGCAACCTCCACCTTCCAGGCTCAAGTGATCCTTCCACCTCAGCCTCTGGAGTAGATGGAGCTATAGGCACTTGCCTACATGCCCAGCTAATTTTTTTTTTTTTTTTTTTTTTTTAAAAATGGGGTTTTGTCATGTGTCACAGGCTGTTTTCTAGTTCCTTGGCTCAAGAGGTCAGCTGCCTCAGCCTCCCAAAGTGCTGGATTACAGGCGTGAGCCACCATGCCTGGCTGTCGATTCTTAAAATTTAAAATTAATTGAGTTGATATGGTAGTTGAAACACTAGGCTGCATAGATCTTAGGATTTTTTTTTGATATTTCCATTTTTTTGGGTGAGAATAGTTTACACTGGTAGAAACTCATTTTATTACAGTGGTTTCTAGTTATTGAAGCTTGTGTATTAAGCTAATGTTTCAATTGTTTATATTAATTTCCATAGAAAGCTATTGTTTTACAACCTTCTTTTTCATTTAATTTATTAAAATTCTTCTTTTATCCTTATATGTGCAAGTTTTGATTCCTCTGTTGAAGAGATCTGACCGATTGCATCTTTAGAATAATTATCAGCTGATTTTCTAAATTCCTTAATTTTACTTGTACTTAGGAAAGATTTGAATCTAATCAGCTAGAACACTTCTTGCTGAGTCTAGTCCTTGTTATTCATTTGAAATATTGCTGGTTTTATCTAGAACAGATAGTTCCTTTTTATATCCTTCAAAGTATTGTATGTAACAGAATAACCTAGTTTCTTTTTTCTTTTCTTTTTCCTTTTTTTTTTTTTCTTTTTTTTTGAGATAGGATCTCACTCTGTCATCCAGGCTGGAGTGGAGTGGTGTGATCATGACTCACTGCAGCCTCAGCCTCCCTCAGCTCCTTTGGGAGGCTAAGGTGATTCTTTTTCCATCTTAGCCTCCTGAGTAGCTGGGACTGTAGGTACGCTGCCTGTGTATTGTATTTTTTTGTAGAGATGAGTTTTCGCCACGTTGCCCAGGCTGGTCTTGAACTTCTGGACTCAAGAGATCCACCCGCCTTGGCCTCCCAAAGTGCTGGGACTTACAAGCATGAGTCACCGTGCTCGGCCAACAGAAGAACCTAGTTTCTAACCTTAGTGTTTTACTTGCAATATTGCCTCATACTGTAAAGTATCCTCCGGAATTTAGGCTTCATGCACTGCAATTATGCTATGTGATTATTTCAGCATTGTTCTCTATCACATAACAAGGTCATAGGTCTCTTAATGTGACTTGAAATAATTATTTTTGCAATGAGAATATATTACTATTTAGTAAATACTGTTATGGACTATTAACTAGAATTTTCTAATGCTGTATATGTTAAGTACATGATAAAAAAATTTTGCCTGTAGTTGTGTCTTGATCATGTATTAGTCTCGTTTTTCTCCAAAGATGATTTAGGTGTGATTGCTTTCTTTATAGACTGATTTACTGAAATAAGATAATGTGAAAGTAGATAGTAGGTGTTTAATAAATATTATTGCGTACTTTCAGATTCAACTTTATTTGTCAAGAAGATTTAAGTTAATCTTGATTAATAAATTCGGTTTTCAAACAATTTGGGGGAAAATTATCAATTATTAAAAGAAGGGCATATTTATTAGCATTACTCAAATATTTCATGAGACTTTTTTTTCAAATTTGTAAAATGTTAGTGTCTACAGTTTTGTTTTGTTTGTGTTTTTTTTTTTTTGAGATGGACTCTCACTCTGTCGCACCCTGGCTGGAGTGCAGTGGCACGATCTCTGCTCGCTGCAACCTCTACCTCCTGGGTTCAAGTGATTCTCCTGCCTCAACCTCCCGAGTAGCTGGGATTATAGGCATCCATCTCCATGCCCGGCTAATTTTTTGTATTTTTAGGAGAGACAGGGTTTCACCATGTTGGTCAGGCTGGTCTCGAACTCCTGACCTCAGGTAATCTTCCTACCTTGGCCTCCCAAAGTGCTGGGGTTACAGGCGTGGGCCACCGTGCCCGGCCTGGTGTCTACAGTTTTGAAAAAGGGGAATATATTGCTTCAGGTGCTACAGCTAAAAAGTCTCATTTTCTCCTTTAAAATCTTTTTGCTCTAATTGTCAAAAAAAAAAAAAAAAAAAGATTTTGCCTTAGTATTTTATTGATATTGTAAAATATGCGTAGATTTACTTAGAAAGCAGTTTCCTTTTACCTTCTCGCTCATACTATTTCTTAAGTTTATTAATGGACTAAGAATAGCAGAATAAGAATAGCAGAAAAGTCTGAAGTTTGGATGATGTTTAATTTCCTTTTTTTACCGTTCCTAACATAGTGTGTTTTCTGTTGAATGATAACTCCACAATGAAATCTGAGGAAATAATTCACAGCTTTTTCCTTCTATCACCAACCCCCACCATTGGCCTTGTACAAATGTCTCAAGCATGTTTGAAATGACGGGACCTATAGTAGTAGAGTATATTTCACAGGCAGTGCTTGAAAAATGGTATTCTTATTTTAAAGCTCTGCGCCAGTTTCGTGCCAGAAGTTGTCTTCAGTATTTGCATGCTGTAAATTAGCCCTCCTACTGTAGAAGAATTACGAGGAGAATCTTCTTTTCAGTGACCTATATCCTTCAAAGCCTTAAGAATGAAACTTCCCTGAAGAAATGACAAGTTAAATGCTTAATTATGTAAATTTAGTTATATATTATTACTTGAAATATTAGTTTAGACAAATGAACTAAGTAGAGAATTAGAAATTAATTTATTTTCACTAGAGTAATTTTTCCCCCTGTTTGTCTTTCAGTAAGAAAGAATGGTTATCACTCAGATTTTAGGTACAGGTTTAATAGTATCCCTTATCCAAAGTTCTTGGGACCAGAAGTGTTTCAGATTTTGGATTTTGGGACATTTGCATATATATAATGAGATACCTTGAGGATGGAACCTAAGCATAGACACTAAATTCATTTATGTTTCATATACACCTTGTAATTTTGTGCATGAACTAAAGTTTGTGAACATTGAACCATCAGAAAGCAAAGATGTTAGGCATGGAATTTTCCACTTGTGTTGTCATGTTGACAAAAAGTTTTGGATTTTGGAACATTTTGGAGTTCTGTTGATTTAGGGATGTTCAACCTGTATATTACTTCATTTCCTGTTTACCTGATTGTGTTTAAAATAGGACTGTTCTGAAAAAACAAGCAACAAATTGGGTAAATCAGCTTCAATGATTGTAGAGATTATGACTGTTCAGTTGTTGGGCTACATCTCTAGACATTTGGGAAAATGTTAATTGATAATGAACCATGTTAAAAAGAATGGCTAATAGTAATTTGATCCCAGCTAGTATAAATTTAAAAATGTTTTCAGAAAAATATGCTGCTGTAGTATGATTAAACCTTGAGTTTGTTGCAATGTTTGTTACTACTGAAATTATAGGAAGGTAAGTCTTGGATCATTGTCTTTTATTCTGTTAAATTTGTATCGTTAATTAAACTTTTGAAAGTTGTGGGATAAATCAAATGCTTTTCTAGGGAAACAAGAAACAGTATTAATGAGCAACAACCCCATAATTATCCTTGTGAGTACATAACAGGGACACATTCATGTCTTTTCTTTGCGCAATAACTTTTACAAAGAAGTATTTTTAAACTGATCATTAATTTTATGACCACAGAAATGAGATGCAAAATTTATGCTATTGTCAGTGGCACAGGCTCACAGCACCACTGACATTGTGTGTGATTGTAATAGAATGGCTGCCAACTAATGATTCTGTAGACATTTCATTTGAGTGTGCTTTTCTTTTAGATGTGTGATTAGGCTGTAATGCTTTCACTTATGTCTGTAAATTGTATTGGATATGTTTACCTGATGCCTGTTGTTGATTTGGAGTTTAGTTTTGTATTACATAAATGCAAGTTGAACTTTTTTTTTTTTTTTTTAAATTTGTAGAAGTCTTTGCAGGTTTGACTACAAATACTCAGCCCTAGGGAGGAAAAATGCTTTGCACTACTCAACAGCGACCCCTGTGTTCAGTTAAGACAGCAGCTTTTACTCTTTATTGGGTTGAAAAAAAACTAGAGGGGAGGAAAAGGGATGGACCATCACTGGAACAATAGTAAGATGAAGAAGACCATCTTGAAAAATGATGTGTCCTTTCAACTATATGCAGGTTAAAAAGGGGGCTATCCCTGTATATATAACGTATAGAGAAAAAAAATAAGGAAGAAATGAAGCCAGTAGCAGTACTTAGTTCATTTTATCTTAGGTAAATATAAACATCACACTGATTTTTTTTTTTTTTAAATACTAGCAGTAAACTGCAATTCTTAGAATGGGTAAGTTGAAGACAATTTCATTTTAATATATCACCCCAAAGCATTTTATTTTTATTTTGATTTTTTGAGATGGAGTCTCACTCTGTTGCCCAGGCTGGAGTGCAGTGGCATAATCTTGGCCCACTGCAGTGGCATGATCTTGGCTCACCGCCTCCCGGGTTCAAGCAGTTCTCCCTGCCTTAGCCTCCTGAGTAGCTGGGATTATGGGTGTCTGCCATCATGCCCGGCTAATTTTTGTATATTTAGTGGAGGCAAGTTTTGCCCTGTTGGCCAGGCTGGTCTTGAACTCCTGAGCTCAAGTGATCCACCTGCCTTGGCCTCACACAGTCTTGGGATTACAGGCGAGAGCCACCACACCCGGCTATTTTTTTAATAAAAACAAAACCATAACTTTCTATAAAAGTCAAAACCATGACTTTAATAAAAAACCAATCCATGAAAGGCTAACAGGTCTTTCACCTTTTAGTGATCAATTTGTGTAGAATAAATACTCTGAACTCATATTAGATATTGTTGAGTTTATAGCTTTAGTAATGAACTTTTGATATGTATGCATATATTTATACATATTGAATAAAGAATGGCATTTGCATTTGTGTGTATGTATGTGTGTATAAATGCATATATACACATATATACATACACATATTAATGGATATTCTCAAAGGATAATAAACTACTTCTAATTTTAAAAACTAAGTTCTAATTTTTTCTGTTTACGTCCACACAAAATTTAATATAAGCCTGAACATGTGAATTTTTTTTCAAAATCTTTGCTATTATTATTTGGTTTTACTGTTCTTTTTAAATAGTCATAATAGCAAAATACGCCACATGCTAAGTGCTAGTGATGTTTTTGAAGTATCCTAATACGTTTTTTTGCAGCAAGATTTTTTGTGTGAGATAGGAAATATTCTTAGAAAATTCATACCACAAAAATTCTTAACTTCATTAAGAATGTAAAGATACCCTAACAACTAAGAGTAACTGAGAATTTCTTGATCCCTACTGCTGCGTATTCCATGAACTGTCATAACATGATCAAAACATTTTTACTAGCACTTTATGAAGTTCCTTCCTACCTTATATTTGAATTCAGAGCACTCTTCTTTTGTTAAAAAAATTTTTTTTTAGAGATAGGGTCTTGGTCTGTTGCCCAGGTTGGAATGCAGTGGTGCAGTTATAGCTCACTGCAGCCTCAAACTCCTGGGCTCAAGCCGTCCTGTTACCTCAGCCTCTCACAGATGTGACTACAGGTACAGGCCACCACACCTGGCTAATTGTTTTTATTTTTATTTTTATTTGTTTTTGAGATGGAGTCTTGCTCTGTCGCCCAGGCTGGAGTGCAGTGGCGCGATCTCGGCTCACTGCAAGCTCCACCTCCTGGGTTCACGCCTTTCTCCTGCCTCAGCCTCTTGAGTAACTGGGACTACAGGCGTCCGCCACCACACCTGGCTAATTTTTTGGTATTTTTAGCAGAGACTGGGTTTCACTGTGTTAGCCAGGATGTTCTCGATCTCCTGACCTTGTGATCTGCCCGCCTCGGCCTCCCACAGTGCTGGGTTTACAAGTGTGAGCCACCGCGCCCGGCCTGTTTTTATTTTTATTTAGAGGTGTGGTCTTGCTCTGTTGCCCAGCCTGGTGTCTAATTCCTGGCCACAAGTGACCCTCTGGCCTCAAGCATGCTGAGTAGCTGAGATTACAGGCGTGAGCACTGCCACCAGTTTAGCACTCTTCTTTTCATAAGAGAAATAGCGTAAGGGATCACTGAGTGTTCTGAAAAGGACTTTGAATATCTCGAAAGAGAAAGAAATTAAGTTCCAAAGAATGAGTAGTATTTATGTGTTCCTTATAATTTTAACTGTGGGAGTAACATCACCGTATTTACTGTACCTAGTAGTGGAATCCCTAAGAATGACAATATAGCCATCTCTATGTTCTGCCCTTGTCGTCTTAATGAGAGATGTCTCTGTGATGACAATTGCTCATGAAGTGGCAAAACTATAAGGAAATAGAGAGGAATATGTATTTAAAAAAAAATTATTTGGACAGTGTTGTCTTGAAAGAGGCTATTTTCTCTACCAAAAATGTGGTAACAAATAGGGTGACACCCATCAAATGGTTGTCAGAGGACACAGATACCGTTTTGGAGAGACAAGTAGCTTTAATCTGGATCTGCCAGGAACTGTGGTTCAAAAGTAATACTGTAGCTACTCTGCAGTTCCAATGGGGATTTTCCTTGTGCTTTTTGGGTAATCCCTGAGGTGGCTGTTTTTCTGTCATGTAACTTGAATTCAACAGTCAAATAATATGGAATTAAGCATACATTTTTCTTTGTTGTGAAATCTGGGTGAGAAATGAACGCTTATGTGTAACTGGGCTAGCAAATATTTGTGTTTTTTAAAAAAATTATTTTAAATGATTACATGGAAAAAATTGAAACCACAAGATCTTGTGGAGATTAATTAGCCTAAAATAGAAAAATCAATCAAAAAATCGACCAACCAACCTAGGATTTGAAAATCAAGTAGGAAACTGGCCAGAACATTAAAAAATAACAACATACCATTGAATGAAACTGAAAGTATATGGTTTGTAAATTACCCTTACTTGAATTTCAAAAGATTATGAAAATCTTAAAGCAGTTTTTTCTATAAAAGATTTGTGGTCTGGAAAATGCAACGGATTATTTTTAATCCTCTCTAATCCTGTTTTAATGAAAATACAAAATATTCATATAGCTTCAAATTACTAGTTTCTCATCATAATTTTTCAAATTATTGAGTAGGTAAATGGAATTACTTGTATTGTGTTTTCTGTTGTGCTTCCTGGGTTTTGTTGTTGTTGTTGTTATTGTTATTTCGGTTTCGCTTGTTTGTTTGGATATACACTACACTCTGTTTTACCCTGTTTCTACTTTTTGGATTCTTCTTTGTAGAGATCATCATAAGTTTGGACTGTATTCTTTTGTGTCAATAATAAGCAATTGTATAATGACCTTCAAAAACTCTTACTAGATCTAGGTTACAATGGCTATAAACTAAAATAAGACCTGTTTTTACCTAGTTTTAAAAGTTTTCTTTGTTTTTCTATGACAATGACTCAATTTAGTAGTAAGTAAAATTTACCTCTTCTAACAAAGTAACATTAGCATTAAATAACATTGCTTTAAATGGCTAAAGTATAAAAGGCATTTCTCTGATTTTTTTTTAACAGGTGATGCAGAAGATGGGGAAGAATATGATGACCCTTTTGCTAGGCCTCCAGACACTATTTCCTTAGCCTCAGAACGATACGATAAAGACGATGAAGCCCCCTCTGATGGTATGTGACATTTTCCCACATAACTCTGACACTCACACAAAATAATGCTATGTATATAGGTGGTAGTTTTATGAGAAAGCAGATGAACATAGAGGCTTCGGTTAACTTACCTTTACCAAAACCTTTTAAGGAACAGAAGAGCTCTCTCTAGTGGTTCTAGTAAGGTTTTCCTAAGTATGTAATGGCTTTTCTTGAAAATGTTCTTTACTAAAATTTTTGAGAGAGTGCCTGTATCATCATATGAATATTATTAGTAACAGTTTGTTAGTTAATTTAATATTATCAGATTCTTGCTTAATTTTATTGTGCTGCTTAAAGGCTTATTGTATTATTTATTTTATAAATAATAAAAAAGATTTTTGATCTATTTTTTTCTGAAAACTTTATACAAAATGAGTTAATAAAATATTAAGTTAATTTTCTGACATAGCCTCTTCACATTGAGACAGGTTTTTATAAAATGCTTCTTTTAATACACATTTTCATTTTTATGATTGTCACTTAAAAGTGCCCCATATTATGCAGTAATATTGCAGTGTTTGTTGACTGAATTAGTAATAAATTTATCTCTTAGTAATTTCTAAAAGCTATTGAATGTTGCCAAAGTTATGAAACTTGTTTTTAGCGTAGTATGTACTTTCTCTGTTATAGCCATTGAGTATATCTCCATTATAGAAACCTTATAAGGGTAATATATAGTTATAAATTAAGACTGTGTATCGATAAATTGGTCATGCATGTTAATTTGTAGCACTCAAAGTTTCACATAGACATAGAAATGAATAATACCTTCTGCCACTATGTGACGATCAAACTGTGCAGTTCCATCTCTAAATACAATTGCTGAATGAAAATATGCTTCCTGCAACAGAGCACTTCACATTTTATGTTATCCAGATTATTCCCTTTGGAAACATAAATTGCTTTTATGAGGTATAAAATTATGTCTATTGCAGAACGGGGATAAGTCAAGTACATGCATAAGTGATAAACATTCTAACCACTGATTCAGTACAAAACAATCTTTTTTTATATCCAGAACTTTGTACAAAGTGTAGCAATAATAGTCATATCTATTTTATGTTGAATGTTATGCTTTGGCAAACGTTTAATTTCTTTTTTTAAAGGGAGGGATTTTTTTTTGCTGTTATATTCACTTTCTATTTTTTAAAGAGATAAACATTTCTTTTCTCTTCACCAAAACAGAGTATTACCCTTTCCAACCTCATCTTCAAAAGCATTTCTACTAGAAAATGTTTTATAATTAAATAAATAATATTTTCAGGCAAAACAATGAATTGTTATTTAAGTGGTACTATTTTTCAGACGCATTGCAATTGCTTTACTTCTCTGTAAAATGCTGGTGTATATAAATATGTGTGTGTATACACACAAACACAGACAGAATATTTATACTAAGAGAGACATACGCAGAATATATTCATAGACTGTATGTACATAGTTTCTTAAAATAGCGTAAATATTTTGATATTCAGGGGAGTGCTATGTGTATTCTTGAAAAATTTGCAACCTAAAAAGAAATTCAACAATTAAATATCTATGAGAGCCAGAAATCCTCTAGTAGCTTGTTAGAAAAAATAAATTATTATTAAATTATAGTGCATTTACATTATTGTGTTTTCTTTTTAAGAGTAAATAATTTATCATATATTTTTATAACCAAATATTCAGGAAATACACTAAAAGATTTGTTGTTAAAAGGTTGTTTTATTGATTTTAAATATTATTTAATAACATTTATATGTAACATCAAATTTTTTGTTAATAGTGCCTACTCTTTAGTGTTTAAGCAATTCTTGAGTAGATTAAAACTAACCTGTAGTATTACTCATTTTTGATATATAAATAATACTATTTTTGATACTTTCACATTTTCTTCTAAGAATATCATTATTAAAATTCATTTTTAAACTACTACTTGGACATTTAATATTCACTGTAAAATATCATCTCAATGTATCAGTCTTTCTCCCTTCAACTTAGATTTTGTGTGTGTTCTCTTTCCTTTGATGAATAAATTTCCTTCATCATGTGACCTCAGTCTAATAATGTGTTAATTATAAAAAAGATAATGCATTTAATGATAAGCATAACCAAATTAGCACAGGTCACCAAACGGCCTTTTGTCAAATCAGATTGTTGTTTTGTCCTTTTGACTTTTACCTTATGGTAGGCACTAACAAAGTATCTGAACTTTGATGGGCTATAAACTCTAAACATGATATGTATTTTTCATAATGCTAATGTAATTTTCAAGGTACCAAAAAGGTCAAACCTGCACATCTCTATGTGCATTCTAAGTCTGTCTTTTGCTTTAATATTTCTTTTTCTCTGTTCCTGTGGTTCAAAAGTTCACTCAGTTCCCAAATGGCCACCTAATTTTCCAGTTATTCCCTCAAGCCATATGTGTTTTGGTTTCTTTATGGTTTATTAGGTACTGTAGGAAAGTAGCATAAGTTATATCTTCTAATGAAATTCAAGCACACTTCAGTGATGCTTCGACTTGATTGCTAGTAGCAATTAAATCACAGCCAAGAAGAATAACGTATAATCTCACAAGGTCCAGGCACCATATAGAAATCGAATGGGGATGAAAACAGCAAAAAGAAAGTTTCCAAACCCTGCCAGGTATGTTGTTTTCAGCCTGCCTTTTTTTTTTTTTTTTTTTTATTGGCCAACTGCCTGATTGATAGCAAAACCATAACTTGCTGCATGCTAACAGGCAGAGTTCACTTGTAGGTTATTGTGAGCTGATAAAGGGTTAGATGCAGTTTTGATTTTCGCATTGGACCTTGGTACACCAGATTAATGCAATTTCAATGAGAGACTAGAGTAGCCACAGCTTTGTCAGAGAAACAGATGGAGATTCTATAGTCATGTCTACTCATTAATACTAGTTGCCTGAAAGGTATGCTGCTTCTCTATACAAAAGAGTTGATATAATTGATTTTTGAGTTGTACATTGGAAAAAAGTACCTTATTGATGACTAGAATTGTAACATAGATGGTGACAGATTTTTGTATAGCTCGTAGCATAAAAATATTGTACTTTGTAAATTTTTGTTTTCCCTCTTTGGAAATGCTTCTTATGTTTTATATTTTTTGAGAAGAACTGCATTTTGAGACCAATAGCAAAAAAAGAGAGAATGACATGCCAAATTACCTTTTTAGGAAAAAGAATAAGAATCTATATTTTATTTATAAATGATTGCATGACTGCTGTTAGAGTTTAATTTTGATATTCTATTTAGAAGAAAGTATACTTATTAGGAGTTTCATTTTATTAGTTTATGCTTGATTTTTTTCTGGAAAACAAAAAAAATCATAATAGTTTCTAGACTATTGTATATCACCGTTAGAAGTTTTATGCTATCATGTGGCCGGATATATTGGAGTGTCAATATAAATGGTGCATGTCAGTAATCAGATAAAGTTAGAGATAATGAGATTTACAACCTTAAAGAATATCCCTTTCTGTACACGTTAAAATGCTTAGGCACTAAGGTGGGTAGATACAGAGTAGACTTTAGACACTATATAATTACTTGGGTTTCCATTTTTCTATTCTGAAATCATTTTTCATTCATTTTTGTCATTTGTGAAAGAAAGCTTCTAACTATATAGCACTGTGGAAAGTCCCTAAGGTAAGGTTTTGAAAGGATTCAGTGAGCTAGAAGACATATATTGGCTCTGCCCGTCAGTGATAGTTCGAAGGATCCCAATAGATGTTTGTTACAAATCTGATTCAGTCCTAGACCATAATCACTTTGTGGATAAAAATCTGGAACCTCTAGGGTGTGAATACAGGTAGGCTAAAATGAAGCTGAAAATATAAAACAGTCATTTATTGTCCTGGTGTCTTTCTAACTAAAAATTTCTGAATAAACTAGGTTACTGAAAGGCTGTGGGCATTGCAAGGACATAGGTTTGTATGAAGAAATTTTTTTTAGGAATGAAACTATTTTTTAAATCTCAGGGATTAAGAAAAAGGCTGAACTGTTTTTATCATAATTTATAATATTAAAAAGATTTTTTGGTATACCTTTCTTTACAAAAATCCAATGAACAAAAATTTGGATTAATAAAGCATATAAATCATTTTTTCCAACAGATTTCTTTAGAAAGATTGTCTCCAGGATGCCTATAAATAATTAGCTCTTAGAAAGTGTCTAAAACAGGCTTAGATATAAACCTATCCATGTGCACACACATAAATTTAATGTACCAAACTTTTGAGGAAGACTTTTTGTGTGTAAAATTAGGTGTAGCACTAATCAGTTCTTACAAAAGCCATGAAATAGATGTTTTACTTTTCTCTGATATGAATAGAGTATGAAACAATGTTTAAAACTAGATAAAAAGGTTTTTTTCAATAACTTAGCATTTAGGGTAAGTATGAAACAATGTTTAAAACTAGAAAAACAATTTTTCAATAACTTAGCATTTAGGGTGTTTTTTTTTTTTTTTTCCACCTACTATCATATTTTTGACACCTAAAATTACCTTTGTATTTTGTTCTGAAAAATGTAATTAGTTTTCTTGCACATATTTTTGCATATATAACATGCATTAACATTGCACTTTCGTTTTTTAAATTTTTGGGTTATCTTAATATGCCAAATTGCTAGCTTATGTATGTTTTAGCAGTTTAATAACAATGATTCTTTTAGTCATTGTGCTGTGTGTGTAGCACAGGGATTATAGTTGAGGAAATGACAGAAAGTAGAGGACATATTTTTAATCCTCAAGTTATATATTGTGCAATTGGGGATGTAAAGTACACAGATGTAAAATATTTTTGTGATACAAAGGTATATATTAGTAAATAAAACACATAGTCATTGAGAATTATCTTTCTAAGTTTTTATGCTATTGATCAGGAAAATTCATCAGAATAAAACAGAGTAGACAGATGATACTATAACAAAGTGAGCTAGATACGAAAGATTGCAAAGGTTAAATAAAACTCAACATTATGAAAAATAATGCATCTTTAATTCAGCAAATTAGCAGTTATTTACACAGTACATGAAGAGGAGAACAAGATACTTGGACAGGGCAATTGGGGGGTGAATAAGATAAAGTTCCTATTTTTAAGAAAAATGTAATCTAGATGGCAGGAGAAGATAATCACCTAGAATAAGGTAACTAGCAATCTAAATTATATTAAGGCAGATTCCAGAAAGAATAAATACTACATACTATAATATTCAATTTATTTGGTCTATACCAAGGCAAATAGTTGGTTTCATTGATTTTTACTTCCTGATGTATTGACTGAATCAGCCATATGTTTTAGCATCCTGTCAAAAAAACCACAGCATAAACTTTATGCCTAAATTCTAAGAGATTGTGGAGGGAGGACCTTTTATTTAAGTGAGTTTTATGTGGGTCTTGAGGTTTGTTGCAGAGAATGGGAAAACAGACTGAAAAGAACTTTTGGAGTTCAAGCTCAGAAACCAGGTTTTCATTATAATTGATGATAACTTTATTGCCAAGGACAAGTTGCTTAGGCCTTTTTGGATTTTTATTTTCTAGTATATGAAATGAAGAGTTTGAACCAGGTAATTGCTTAGATGTTCCCTAGAGCACTAAATGCTTGTGTTCCCACATTTCAGAATTAGTAAATTGAATGGTGGCAGTGAGGTGATGTTATCTGTGTGGAGAAGATATGGGTGACGACCAGAGGTGGTGTTGAATAGGAAGGAGTGGAGGGGGTCTTGGAGGTCGGTGCGTGATTTATAGTAGGAGCTGAATGCCAAATTAAGGAATTTACCTTTGATTTGGTAGTCATTAAGAGATCCCTGAAGGAGTATACTGAAGTGAGGGATGCAGATTTGAGGGATATTGTCCTGGCAGTTAAATGTAGGTTAAATTAAGGCATAGAGACCATCTAGTGGAGGTAGCAAGCTAAATGCTTTGCTACATTACTTATTTTTAATCATGACAGTATCTCCTTGAGGTAGATAGTACTATCACTATTTGACAAATGAGGAAACCTAAGAATACAGAGGTTAAGTGATTTGTCCAATGACATATAGCTACATAGTGGCAGAACTGGAATTTGAATTCGTGTCTGTGAACTGTAAGGATCATGCTTTGCTCTTAAAAGAGTTACTTTTTCCCTCTTCCCCAGCTAGCATACTGCTCTGCTGCTTTTGATTAAGGGAGTGTTGTTAAGACCCTGGGTTAGAGAGGTGGATATTGTACTGAAAAGGAAGTGATTTTTAGCCCCTTCCTACTCAAAGTATTGTCAGTAGACCAACAGTATCAGCATCATCTGGGAGCTTGTTAGAAATGCTAAATCTCTGTCTCCACCTGATATAGTTTGGATATTTATCCCCGCCCAAATCACGTTTTGAATTGTAATTCCCAGTACTGGAGGTGGAGCCTGTTGGGGGGTGTTTGGATCATGGGGGCAGATCCCTTATGGCCTGGTGCTGTCTTCGTGATAGTGAGTTCTTGTAAAATCCAGTCATGTAAAAGTGTGTGGCACCTCCCAACCTCACTCTCTGGCTCTTGTTCCTGCTTTTACCATGTGTTGTGCCTGCTCCCGCTTTGCCTTCCACCATGATTGTAAGCTTTCTGAGACTTTCTCAGAAGCCAAGCAGATGCCCAGTGCCATGCTTCCTGTACAGCCTTCAGAACCATAAGCCAATTAAACCTCTTTTTTTCTTATTATTATACTTTAAGTTCTGGGGGGTACATGTGCAGAACGTGCAGGTTTGTTACATAGGTGTACACATGCAATGGTGGTTTGCTGCACCCATCAACCTGTCATCTACATTAGGTGTTCCTTCTAATGCTATCCCTCCCCTAGCCCCCCACCCCCCGACAGCTCCTGGTGTATGATGTTCCCCTCCCGGTATCCATGTGTTCTTATTTTCAACTCCCACTTATGAGTGAGAACATGCAATGTTTGGTTTTCCGTTCTTATGTTGGTTTGCTGAGAATGATGGTTTCCAGCTTCATCCATGTCCGTGCAAAGGACGTGAACTCATCCTTTTTTATGGCTGGATAGTATTGCATGGTGTATATGTGCCACATTTTCTTTATCCAGTCTATCATTGATGAGCATTTGGGTTGGCTCCAAGTCTTTGCTATTGTGAACAGTGCTGTGATAAACATACATGTGTATGTGTCGTTATAGTAGAATGATTTTTAATCCTTTGGGTATATACCCAGTAATGGAATTGCTGGGTCAAATGGTATTTCTGGTTCTAGATCCTTGAGGAATCGCCACACTGTCTTCCACAATGGTTGAACTGATTTACACTCCCACCAACAGTGTAGAAGCATTCCTATTGCTCCAAATCCTCTCCAGCATCTGTTGTTTCCTGACTTTTTAATGATCACTGTTCTAACTGGCGTGAGATGGTATCTCGTTGTGGTTTTGATTTTCATTTCTCTAATGACCAGTGATGATGAGCTTTTCTTCGTATGTTTGTTGGCTGCATAAATGTCTTTTTTTGAGAAGTGCCTGTTCATATCCTTCACCCACTTTTTGATGGAGTTGTTTGTTTGTTTTTTTGTAATTTAAGTTCTTTGTAGATTCTGCATATTAGCCCTTTGTCAGATGGATAGATTGCAAAAATTTTCTCCCATTCTGTAGGTTACCTGTTCACTCTGATGATGGTTTCTTTTGCTGTGCAGAAGCTCTTTAGTTTAATTAGGTTGCGTTTGTCAATTTTGGCTTTTGTTGCCATTGCTTTTGGTGTTTTAGTCATGAAGTCTTTGCCTATGCCTATGTCTGAAGGGTATTGCCTAGGTTTTCTTCTAGGGTTTTTATGGTTTATATCTTACATTTAAGGCTTTAATCCATCTTGAGTTAATTTTTGTATAAAGTGTAAGGAAGGGGTCCAGTTTCATGTTTCTGCATATGGCTAGCCAGTTTTCCCAACACCATTTATTAAATAGGGAATCCTTTCCCCATTGCTTGTTTTTGTCAGGTTTGTCAAAGATCAGATGGTTGTAGATGTGTGGCATTATTTCTGAGGCCTCTTTTCTGTTCCATTGGTCTATATATCTGTTTTGGTACCAGTGCCATGCTGTTTTGGTTACTGTAGCCTTGTAGTATAGTTTGAAGTCAGGTAGTATGATGCCTCCACCTTTGTTCTTTTTGCTTAGGATTGTCTTGGCTATATGGGCCCTTTTTTGGTTCCATATAAAATTTAAAGTAGTTTTTTCTAATTCTATGAAGAAAGTCAGTGGTAGCTTGATGAGGATAGCATTGAATCTATAAATTACTTTGAGTAGTATGGCCACTTTTCATGATATTGACTCTTCCTATCGATGAGCATGGAATGTTTTTCCATTTGTTTGTGTCCTGTCTTATTTCCTTGAGCAGTGGTTTGTAGTTCTTCTTGAAGAAGTCCTTCACATCTTCTGTAAGTTGTATTACTAGGTACTTTGTTCTTGTTGTAGCAATTGTGAATGGGAGTTCACTCATGATTTGGCTGTTTGTCTATTAGTGGTATATAGGAATACTTGTGATTTTTGCACATTGATTTTGTATCCTGAGACTTTGCTGAAGTTGCTTATCAGCTTAAGGAGATTTTGGGCTGAGATGATGGGGTTTTCTAAATATACAATCATGTCATCTGCAAACAGAGACAATTTGACATCCTCTCTTCTTGTTTGAATACCCTTATTTCTTTCTCTTACCTGATTGCCCTCACCAGAACTTCCAATACTCTGTTGAGTAGGAGTGGTGAGAGAGGGCATTCTTGTCTTGTGCCAGTTTTCAAAGGGAATGCTTCCAGCTTTTTCCCATTCAGTATGATATTGGCTGTGGGTTTGTCAAAAATAGCTCTTACTATTTTGAGATGCATTCCATCAATACCTACTTTATTGAGAGTTTTTAGCAGGAAGGGCTGCTGAATTTTATTGAAGGCCTTTTCTTCATCTTTTGAGATAATCATGTGGTTTTTGTCATTGGTTCTGTTTATGTAATGGATTATGTTTATTGATTTGCATATGTCGAACCAGCCTTGCATCCCAGTGATGAAGCCAACTTGATTGTAGTGGATAAACTTTTTGATGTGCTGCTGGATTTGGTTTGCCAGTGTTTCATTGAGGATTTTTACATCGATGTTCATCAGGGATATTGGCCTGAAATTTTCTTTTTTTGTTGTGTCTCTGCCAGGTTTTGGTATCAGGATGATGCTGGCCTCATAAAATGTGTTAGGGAGCAGTCCCTCTTTTTCTATTGTTTGGAATAGTTTGAGAAGGAATGGTACCAGCTCCTCTTTGTACCTCTGGTGGAATTTGGCTGTGAATCCGTCTAGTCCTGGGCCTTTTTTGGTTGGTAGGCTGTTAATTACTGCGTCAATTTCAGAACTTGTTATTGGTCTATTTAGAGATTTGACTTCTTGGTTTAGACTTGGGAGGGTGTATGTGTCCAGGAATTCATCAGTTTGTTTTAGATTTTCTAGTTTATTTGCATAGAGGTGTTTATAGTATTTTCTGATGGTAGTTTGTATTTCTGTGGGATCAGTTGTGATATCCCCATTATCATTTTGTATTGTGTCTATTTGATTCTTCTTTCTTTTCTTCTTTATTAGTCTGGCTAGTGGTCTATCTATTTTCTTGATCTTTTCAAAAAACCAGCTCCTGAATTCACTGATTTTTTAAAAGTTTTTTTGTGTCTCTATCTCCTTCAGTTCTGCTCTGATCTTTGTTATTTCTTGTCTTCTGCTAGCTTTTGAATTTGTTTGCTCTTGCTTCTCTAGTTCTTTTAAATGTGATATTAGGTTGTTGATTTTGGTTCTTTTCTGCTTTCTCTTGTGGTCATTTACTGCTATAAATTTCCCTCTAAACACTGCTTTAGCTGTGTCCCAGAGATTTGGATACATTGTGTATTTGTTCTCATTGGTTTCAAAGAACTTATTTATTTCTGCCTTAATTTCGTTATTTACCCAGTAGTCATTCAGGAGCAGGTTGTAATGTGGTTGTGCGGTTTTGAGTTAGTTTCTTAATCCTGAGTTCTAATTTGCTTGCACTGTGGTCTGAGAGACTGTTTGTTATGATTTCCATTCTTTTGCATTTGCTGAGGAGTGTTTTACTTCCAATTATGTGGTCAATTTTAGAATAAGTGCAATGTGGTACTGAGAAGAATGTATAATCTGTTGATTTGTGTTGGAGAGTTCTGTAGATGTCTATTAGGTCTGCTTAGTCCAGTGCTGAGTTCAAGTCCTGAATATCCTTGTTAATTTTCTGTCTGGTTGATCTAATATTGACAGTGAAGTGTTAAAGTCTCCCAGTGTCATTATGTGGAAGTCTAAGTCTCTTTGTAGGTCTCTAAGAACTTGCTTTATGAATCTGGGTGCTCCTGTATTGGGTGCATATGTATTTAGGATGGTTAGCTCTTCTTGTTGCATTGATACCTTTACCATTATGTAATGCCCTTGTCTCTTTTGATCTTTGTTGGTTTAATAGCTGTTTTACTAGAGACTAGGATTGCAACCCCTGCTTTTTATTGCTTTCCATTTGCTTGGTAAATATTCCTCCATCCCTTTATTTTGACCCTTTGTGTGTCTTTGCATGTGAGATGGGTCTCCTGAATACAGCACACCAATGGGTCTTGACTCTTTATCCAATTTGCCAGTCTGTGTCTTTTTTTTTTTTTTTTTTTTTTGAGACGGAGTCTTGCTCTGTCACCCAGGCTGGAGTGCAGTGGCGCTATTTCAGCTCACTGCAAGCTCCGCCTCCTGGGTTCACTCCATTCTCCTGCCTCAGCCTCCCGAGTAGCTGGGACTACAGGTGCTCACCACCACTCCTGGCTAATATTTTTTTTGTATTTTTAGCAGAGATGGGGTTTCACTTGATCTCCTGACCTTATGATCCTCCTGCCTCACAGTCTCTGTCTTTTAATTGGGGCATTTAGCTCGTTTACATTTAAGGTTAATATTGTTATGTGTGAATTTGATCCTGTCATTATGATGCTAGCTGGTTATTTTGCATGTTAGTTGATGCAGTTTCTTCATAGTGTTGATGGTCCTTAAAATTTGGTATGTTTTTGCAGTGGCTAGTACTGGTTGTTTCTTTCCATGTTTAGTGCTTCCTTCAGGAACTTTTGTAAGGCAGGCCTGGTGGTGACAAAATCTCTCAGCATTTGCTTGTCTGTAAAGGATATTATTTCTCCTTCACTTACAAAGCTTAGTTTGGCTGGATATGAAATTCTGGGTTGAAAATTCTTTAAGAATGTTGAATATTGGCCCCAATTCTCTTCTGGCTTGTAAGGTTTCTACAGACAGATCTGCTGTTAGTCTGATGGGCTTCCCTTTGTGGGTAATCCAGCCTTTCTCTCTGGCTGCCCTTAACACTTTTTCCTTCATTTCAACCTTGGTAAATCTGACCATTATGTGTCTTGGGGTTGCTCTTCTCGAGGAGTATCTTTGTGGTGGTCTCTGTATTTCCTGAATTTGAATGTAGGCCTGTCTTTCTAGGCTGGGGAAGTTCTCCTGGATAATATCCTGAAGAGTGTTTTCCAACTTGGTTCCATTCTTCCTGTCACTTTCAGGTACACCAATCAAATGTAGGTTTGGTCTTTTCACATAGTTCATTATTTCTTGGAGGTGCGATGTTGGCTCACTGCAACCTCTGCCTCCCAGGTTCAAGTAATTCTCTGCCTCAGCCCCCTGAGTAACTGAGATTACAGGTACCCACCACCATGTCCAGCTAATTTTTGTATTTTTAGTAGAGTGGGGGTTTCATCATCTTGGCCAGGCTGGTCTTGAGCTCCTGACCTTGTGATTCACCCTCCCGAGCCTCCCAGAGTGCTGGGATTACAGGTGTAAGCCACTGCGCCTGGCCTCTTTTCCTTTCCCTTTCCCTTTTCCTTTCTGTTTCCTTTTCTTTCTTTTCCCTTGTCTTTGCTTTCTCTTTTCTTTTCTTCTTTTTTTTTCTTTTTCTTTTTTTCTGAGGCAAGAGTCTCGCTCTGTCACCCAGGCTGGAGCGCAGTAGCACAATTTCAGCTCACTGCAACCTCCACCTTCCGGTTCAAGCAGTTCTCTGCCTTAGCCTGCTGAGTAGCTGAGATTACAGGCACGTGCCACCATGCATGGCTGATTTTTGTATTTTAGTAGAGACGTGGTTTCACCATGTTGGCCAGGCTGGTCTCAGACTCCTGACCACAGGTGATCCGCCCACCTCGGCCTCCCAAAATGCTGGGATTGCAGGCATGGACCACCACACCCGGCCAGGTATTTCTTTATAGCAATGTTAGAACAGCCTAATACACCACCCAAGACCCCGTATCTGAATCAGCATTTTAACAAGATCCCCAGGTACACATTGAAGTTTGAAAAGCTCTGTTCTAGAGGCATTTATCATGTTGACCTTTGCAGCTGAAAAGAAGAGTGAATCAGACCAAGCAGTTGCACTTGTAGCCTGCGTGTGCAGATGTGTGAAGAGTCTTTGAAATAGGCAACACTATGAAGTACGTAAAAAATATTCTTCTATGTGCTCACTTACCTCCACTTCCAGCACTCTTGTAGTCACTCAGCACCCTTAGGCTGTGGCTTTTTTGGCTGTTTAGGGCGCGGTTCCTGAGCTTTGTGTCTGTAGGTAGTTGTCCCATTTTTGAACCTATTTCCAGAGTTTCTCCCCTCTCAAACCAAACTCTCAAGTATAATGGAAAGGCTCTGATAAATTACCCCTAGGGATATTTGCCTGTAAATAGGGCAGTGCCTTAATCCAGGGGAGTCCAAACCCCAATCACAGATCTTTAGATAGCACCAGGCCCGTGGTAAGTATGATGTATGTAGGCATGTAACAGGTTTATCTCTTATCTCTTCTGCTGTATATATGTGGATCTGGCCTGCAGTCTTTTGATTTGGGAGAAGTTGTACTGTATAGCTTCCTGTTTTCAGTTGAGCTTCCTGTTTACAAACTGAGCCAAAGTGCAAATTTGGAATTTAAAAATCAAAGAGCAAAGGTTCTTTAAGATAGTGAAAGGACCAATTTGATTTAAGAGGAAGGCATGCTATTCTGGCACAGTATCCCGAAGAGAATTTCCTTTCTCTGAGAAACATAACTTGGAGGTGACTGTGCTGGTGGTTGGGGTAGCATTTTCAAGGAAAGAAAGGATTAAACAAGTTTTAATTAATATTTATTCAGAGATAAGTCTGACACTGTGTGCCAGATTCTTCCGTGTGCATTATTTCCTTTAATATACTCAAAACTTCCCCACGAGGAAGACATTTTCCCTTGTCTTAAATTGACAAAACTGAGTCTGAGAGAGGTTTGTTTCTTGACCAGGACATGTAACTCTCAAGTAATAAACCACCACCTCTGGTCTTTCTATGCCATATAATTTTTAAAATCAGACTAGTTTGTGTGTGTGTGTGTGTGTGTGTGTGTGTGTGTTTTTGGAGAGACAGGATCTTGCCCAATTACCCTGGCTGGCGTTCAGTGGTATGGTCATAGCTCACTATAACCCTGAACTCCTGGGCTCAGATCATCCCCTTGCCTCAGTCTCCTGAGCAACTAGGGCTACAGGCATGTGCCACCACACCCAGCTAATTTAAAATTATTTTTCAGGCTGGGCATGGTGGGTCACACCTGTATCCTAGCACTTTGGGAGGCCAAGGTGGGTGGATCACCTGAGGTCAGGGGTTCAAGACCAGCCTGACCAACATGATGAAACCTCATCTCTACTAAACATACAAAAATTGGCTGGGTGTGGTGGTACATGCCTGTAATGCCAGCTACTTGGGAGGCTAAGGCAGGAGAATCGCTTGAACCCAGGAAGTGGAGGTTGCAGTGACCTGAGATCGCATTATCACACTCCAACCTAGACAACAGAGGGAGACTCTGTCTCAGAAAAAAAAACAAAAACTTTTTTTTTTTTTCAAAGACAGTGTTCTCATGATGTCCAGGCTCGTCTTGAACTCCTGGTCTCAAGCAGTCCTTCTACCTCGGCCTCCCAATGTGTTGCAATTACAAGTGTGTGAGCCACCACCCCTGGCCTTGTTTTTGTTTTTTCATAGTAAGAGACATGCATATGATTAAAAATAAAAACAAACAGAAAGTTGTACAATAAAAAGTAAATGCTTTCTTTTCCACCTCACCCTACCCCCTGAAACTGCTACTCTCTAGAGGCAGCCCCTCTTGGTACAGGTTCTTCAGTAGTTACCATAGGAACTTTAGATATTACACTTTTAGTTCTTGTTTGGTCAACTGTAGATGATATCTGTTGACTTCCTCTACGGTGAATGATTCCTTAAACTTCCTCTCCTGCTTCTCCCTTTGTGTTTCTCTTTGTGTTTGCTTTTCAATTAAATAATATTCTTATTTTGTAATGTGCCAACCTCAGACAGTGCCTATTGATTCCTTGTTTTAAAATATAAGGAAATTAGTACACCCAGCCTTGATTCCATTTCTCTTCCTGCTCTTCAATTTAAATTTTGTTAATTATATTACTTTTGCATTGTTAAGGTCTATAACATTTATATTTGATTCTCTAAGTTGACTGCTTTGTCTACAAGTTGGATTTTAAACAATGGGCCTTTTTCTCCGTGCCATTGGTTTTCCTCAAGTATCTGGAGAGCTTGAATTAGTGATTCATGTTTGTGAGTGAGGGACCTAGTTGGATTCTGTAGGTAACTTCTGTAGGATTCCTTTACTTTTGCATGTCTGTTGTCCTGAAAGACTTTTCCTTTGAATGGGAGGTCGACTTGGGGGTTGTAAGTGAACTAGCAGCTTGCCTTGAGGCAGCTTGCCTACAGAGCATTTTGGTACGGAGGGAGGAGGCAGACTAGTACCCTCCACAATTGCCAAAATAAATAGAACATTCCTCAGGGGGAAGTTAAATGCTTTTATTTCATTACTAGTTACAGATTTTTGACCCTCTACTTTTTTGGTGCTGGGGTGGTAGGGAGTCTAGAGTTACCTGACACACTGCTCAACTTCTCTCTTGGTTACAATGCTCATGGAGAAGGCTCCTTTGGGAACTAGTTCACTTACTTAGAGAATGAGAGAGTGGAGTTTGGGATTTAGCCCAAATATACAAGCCTCTACTGCTAGCTGCTTTTGAGGATGGACCCAAGGGTTCTGGCTGCTTTGATTACAGTTCTTTAATGAGTTCTTCATCATCCTGTGTCTTTGCTTGTAGCATCTCTGAGTCTCCTTTATGAAAACTAGCACTTACTCTCCTTGGTATTCTCCTGGGCTTAGGTGTCCTCTGTTGTATTTTCATCACTGCAGTCTCATCTGCTTTTCCAGTTGCAAGGAATTACTCAGAAATTTTGGTCTACTTTCTTTACCCTTTTGTGATTACCAGTGTTATTAGAGCTTTCTTCTTTCTTTCTTTATTAGAGATGGGGTCTTACTGTGTTGCTCAGGCTGGCCTTGAACTCCTAGGCTCAAGTGATCCTCCTGCCTCAGCTAAGACT
The DNA here is from genome assembly GCF_003255815.1 of Theropithecus gelada. Classification (NCBI taxonomy): domain Eukaryota; kingdom Metazoa; phylum Chordata; class Mammalia; order Primates; family Cercopithecidae; genus Theropithecus; species Theropithecus gelada. The sequence goes on from NC_037670.1 coordinate 85,976,335, forward strand.
ACAGGCATGCACCAGCATGCCCAGCTCAAGGCTTTATTCTTTAAAAACAAACAAAAGGAATTTCAAGGAAACTTTAGGAGGAAAGGTCGATGCTTAGTCTATGCTTCCTTTTTAATGACACCAAGAGGCTGCTGTATCCTAAAATTTTTTCGTAACTAGTCTGTTAGAATCATTGGAAGAAGTAGCTCCCTGGCCATCAGTCAAAGGTAGTCCTAATAAGTATGTCAGTCAAGCCTTAGATATAGTCACTTAGAGTGAATACTAGATTTCTAGAAGAACCAAGATGCTATAAGCAATAGAAAAGAACTGTTCCTTCCTATAAAAGGACTATAGTCTTGTTTTGGGTAAAAGGTATGCATATCTAATAGTTGGAAACCTTACCAACTTTGTTCAGTTACAGAAATGTGTGACATTGACCATAAATACTCTAAGAGGTTAAAGAAGGAAGAAGCTATTGCCAACTGGTGTCAGTGGATAGATGTTTTGTGGAAGAAGCTGGAGTTTGAACTAGAATTTAGTAAGGGTGGATAGAAATTTAATTAGTAGAGAATGGAAGGAAGAATGCTTTCTAGATAAGGGAATGAGGGACGAGGGGACATGGAGCTGGAAACGACCATAGTTTGAAGAACTATGGAAAGACTAACATGACTGAGAAAGGTTGGAGAATGGGAGATGAAGATTGACAAGGGTGGCATGTAAAAACTTTGGCTCTGGCTTCAGGTATTTATTTAGAGTGACTAAGGTATGGGACGTCCAGCAAATTTCTTAACTTTTCGGAGTTTTCTCATCTGTCAAATTAAGGATAATAATAGTACCTATAACCTATGGTTATTCCTAGGATTAAGTAGGATAAGGCATATCAAAAGTTTAGAATACTTCCTGACCCATGGTAAAGACATATTAAATGAGAGTTATTTTTGTTATCCAGTCAATTTTAGGGATTAGCTTAAGTAAATTTTCCTTTTTGTGTTTGACACAACTGTTTGTGAGTGTTGTCTAACTTCCATACTATATAGCTCATATGTTTTACTGGCTAAGATGAATTTTGTAGGATTTGCAGTTGGAAGTTTTAGGGATTCTAAATACACAATCATTTTTTCAATGGGGTATTCTGTGTTGAAAACTTAGTGGTTAAATTTTCTATAGCAAATATATCATGCCTTTTTCTTGAACCCTTGTACTTCTTTGTGCCTTAGCTTCCTTCTGTTGAGTAATGAGTATATAAGAATAAAGAAATTTTATACCTGGAAAAATTTTATACGTAGGCATCATGAGCCCTGGGAAGGAGTCACTGTATTTGATACATGAGCTTGGTAGCTAGTGACTAAAAATTTACAAACTTTTAAGAGCATTTGAATGAGTTTGGACTGCATTAGAAGATCACTTATGAAGCTATATATGAAAATAAGTGGGGAAAAATGGTCCCAAATTATTAGGAAACAAGGCTGCCAATCAAAACCTCATAATTCTCATTCAAGAACTGAATGGTCTAACGCTAAAGACAATAACAAGTCCAAACAGAAAAAGTAGTACACACAACTAAAATGCAGGGCTGCAAAGTCAGTAGTAGAAAATAAATGCCCTGTTGATAAATAAGCCCAGAGAGGATTAGGGCAAAGCTGTTTTTTATTTTTACAAAAATTAAACATGGAGAAGGTACCGTTCTCCAGCTTTCATATGTGCTTATCAAAGTGTTTCTTTTTCAAAACTCAGAATTGATATCAGGGTCCTTGCTTCACACTTGAGGAAAAATTGAGTATGCTATATGTTTAAAAATAACATAAACACTATTGAAGAAAATATCTCTGCAAGGAAGGTGTAAGAATTAGCTCAGGTAAATTATTTTCTTGAGCTCTTTATATATGAATAGCACATTGGTTTACAGAATTGAGGGTAAGACTAATGCAATTTTAAAATAAAACCTTCTAAAATTATGGCTTGAGAAGACATGCATTTATTGAGTTAGATTATTTTGATTTTACATAGTTTACCAACAGTTTAGGGGTAGGGTCTAGGATTCTTTTTTTTTTTTTTTTTTTTTTAAATTTATTTATTATTATTATACTGTAAGTTGTAGGGTACATGTGCATAACGTGCAGGTTTGTTACATATGTATACTTGTGCCTTGTTGGTGTGCTGCACCCATCAACTCGTCATTTACATCAGGTATAACTCCCAATGCAATCCCTCCCCCCGCCCCCCTCCCCATGATAGGCCCCGGTGTGTGATGTTCCCCTTCCCGAGTCCAAGTGATCTCATTGTTCAGTTCCCACCTATGAGTGAGAACATGCGGTGTTTGGTTTTCTGTTCTTGTGATAGTTTGCTAAGAATGATGGATTCCAGCTGCATCCATGTCCCTACAAAGGACACAAACTCATCCTTTTTTATGGCTGCATAGTATTCCATGGTGTATATATGCCACATTTTCTTAATCCAATCTGTCACTGATGGACATTTGGGTTGATTCCAAGTCTTTGCTATTGTGAATAGTGCTGCAATAAACATACGTGTGCATGTGTCTTTATAGCAGCATAATTTATAATCCTTTGGGTATATCCCCAGTAATGGGATGGCTGGGTCATATGGTACATCTAGTTCTAGATCCTTGAGGAATCGCCATACTGTTTTCCATAATGGTTGAACTAGTTTACAATCCCACCAACAGTGTAAAAGTGTTCCTATTTCTCCACATCCTCTCCAGCACCTGTTGTTTCCTGACTTTTTAATGATCGCCATTCTAACTGGTGTGAGATGGTATCTCATTGTGGTTTTGATTTGCATTTCTCTGATGGCCAGTGATGATGAGCATTTTTTCATGTGTTTGTTGGCTGTATGAATGTCTTCTTTTGAGAAATGTCTATTCATATCCTTTGCCCACTTTTTGATGGGGTTGTTTGTTTTTTTCTTGTAAATTTGTTGGAGTTCTTTGTAGGTTCTGGATATTAGCCCTTTGTCAGATGAGTAGATTGCAAAAATTTTCTCCCAATCTGTAGGTTGCCTGTTCACTCTGATGGTAGTTTCTTTTGCTGTGCAGAAGCTCTTTAGTTTAATGAGATCCCATTTGTCAATTTTGGCTTTTGCTGCCGTTGCTTTTGGTGTTTTAGACATGAAGTCTTTGCCCATGCCTATGTCCTGAATGGTACTACCTAGGTTTTCCTCTAGGATTTTTATGGTATTAGGTCTAACATTTAAGTCTCTAATCCATCTTGAATTAATTTTCGTATAAGGAGTAAGGAAAGGATCCAGTTTCAGCTTTCTACTTATGGCTAGCCAATTTTCCCAGCACCATTTATTAAATAGGGAATCCTTTCCCCATTTCTTGTTTTTCTCAGGTTTGTCAAAGATCAGATGGCTGTAGATGTGTGGTATTATTTCTGAGGACTCTGTTCTGTTCCATTGGTCTATATCTCTGTTTTGGTACCAGTACCATGCTGTTTTGGTTACTGTAGCCTTGTAGTATAGTTTGAAGTCAGGTAGCGTGATGCCTCCAGCTTTGTTCTTTTGACTTAGGATTGTCTTGGAGATGCGGGCTCTTTTTTGGTTCCATATGAACTTTAAAGCAGTTTTTTCCAATTCTGTGAAGAAACTCATTGGTAGCTTGATGGGGATGGCATTGAATCTATAAATTACCTTGGGCAGTATGGCCATTTTCACGATATTGATTCTTCCTATCCATGAGCATGGTATGTTCTTCCATTTGTTTGTGTCCTCTTTAATTTCACTGAGCAGTGGTTTGTAGTTCTCCTTGAAGAGGTCCTTTACATCCCTTGTAAGTTGGATTCCTAGGTATTTGATTCTTTTTGAAGCAATTGTGAATGGAAGTTCATTCATGATTTGGCTCTCTGTTTGTCTGTTACTGGTGTATAAGAATGCTTGTGATTTTTGCACATTAATTTTGTATCCTGAGACTTTGCTGAAGTTGCTTATCAGCTTAAGGAGATTTTGGGCTGAGACAATGGGGTTTTCTAAATATACAATCATGTCATCTGCAAAGAGGGACAATTTGACTTCTTCTTTTCCTAACTGAATACCCTTGATTTCTTTCTCTTGCCTGATTGCCCTAGCCAGAACTTCCAACACTATGTTGAATAGGAGTGGTGAGAGAGGGCATCCCTGTCTTGTGCCAGTTTTCAAAGGGAATTTTTCCAGTTTTTGCCCATTCAGTATGATATTGGCTGTGGGTTTGTCATAAATAGCTCTTATTATTTTGAGGTACGTTCCATCAATACCGAATTTATTGAGCGTTTTTAGCATGAAGGGCTGTTGAATTTTGTCAAAAGCCTTTTCTGCATCTATTGAAATAATCATGTGGTTCTTGTCTTTGGTTCTGTTTATATGCTGGATTATGTTTATTGATTTGCGAATGTTGAACCAGCCTTGCATCCCAGGGATGAAGCCCACTTGATCATGGTGGATAAGCTTTTTGATGTGTTGCTGAATCCGGTTTGCCAGTATTTTATTGAGGATTTTTGCATCGATGTTCATCAGGGATATTGGTCTAAAATTCTCTTTTTTTGTTGTATCTCTGCCAGGCTTTGGTATCAGGATGATGTTGGCCTCATAAAATGAGTTAGGGAGGATTCCCTCTTTTTCTATTGATTGGAATAGTTTCAGAAGGAATGGTACCAACTCCTCCTTGTACCTCTGGTAGAATTCAGCTGTGAATCCATCTGGTCCTGGACTTTTTTTGGTTGGTAGGCTATTAATTGTTGCCTCAATTTCAGAGCCTGCTATTGGTCTATTCAGGGATTCAACTTCTTCCTGGTTTAGTCTTGGAAGAGTGTAAGTGTCCAGGAAATTATCCATTTCTTCTAGATTTTCCAGTTTATTTGCGTAGAGGTGTTTATAGTATTCTCTGATGGTAGTTTGTATTTCTGTGGGGTCGGTGGTGATATCCCCTTTTTCATTTTTAATTGCGTCGATTTGATTCTTCTCTCTTTTCTTCTTTATTAGTCTTGCTAGTGGTCTGTCAATTTTGTTGATCTTTTCAAAAAACCAACTCCTGGATTCATTGATTTTTTGGAGGGTTTTTTGTGTCTCTATCTCCTTCAGTTCTGCTCTGATCTTAGTTATTTCTAGCCTTTGCTAGCTTTCGAATGTGTTTGCTCTTGCTTCTCTAGTTCTTTTAATTGCGATGTTAGAGTGTCAATTTTAGATCTTTCCTGCTTTCTCTTGTGGGCATTTAGTGCTATAAATTTCCCTCTACACACTGCTTTAAATGTGTCCCAGAGATTCTGGTATGTTGTATCTTTGTTCTCATTGGTTTCAAAGAACATCTTTATTTCTGCCTTCATTTCGTTATGTACCCAGTAGTCATTCAGGAGCAGGTTGTTCAGTTTCCATGTAGTTGAGCGGTTTTGATTGAGTTTCTTAGTCCTGAGTTCTAGTTTGATTGCACTGTGGTCTGAGAGACAGTTTGTTATAATTTCTGTTCTTGTACATTTGCTGAGGAGTGCTTTACTTCCAATTACGTGGTCAATTTTGGAATAAGTACGATGTGGTGCTGAGAAGAATGTATATTCTGTTGATTTGGGGTGGAGAGTTCTATAGATGTCTATTAGATCTGCTTGCTGCAGAGATGAGTTCAATTCCTGGATATCCTTGTTAACTTTCTGTCTCGTTGATCTGTCTAATGTTGACAATGGAGTGTTGAGGTCTCCCATTATTATTGTATGGGAGTCTAAGTCTCTTTGTAAGTCTCTAAGGACTTGCTTTATGAATCTGGGTGCTCCTGTATTGGGTGCATATATATTTAGGATAGTTAGCTCTTCCTGTTGAATTGATCCCTTTACCATTATGTAATGGCCTTCTTTGTCTCTTTTGATCTTTGATGGTTTAAAGTCTGTTTTATCAGAGACTAGTATTGCAACCCCCGCTTTTTTTTGTTCTCCATTTGCTTGGTAAATCTTCCTCCATCCCTTTATTTTGAGCCTATGTATGTCTCTGCGTGTGAGATGGGTCTCCTGAATACAGCAGACTGATGGGTCTTGACTCTTTATCCAGTTTGCCAGTCTGTGTCTCTTAATTGGAGCATTTAGTCCATTTACATTTAAGGTTAAGATTGTTATGTGTGAACTTGATCCTGCCATTATGATATTAACTGGTTATTTTGCTCATTAGTTGATGCAGTTTCTTCCTAGCCTCGATGGTCTTTACATTTTGGCATGTTTTTGAGATGGCTGGTACCGGTTGTTCCTTTCCATGTTTAGTGCTTCCTTCAGGGTCTCTTGTAAGGCAGGCCTAGTGGTGACAAAATCTCTAAGCATTTGCTTATCTGTAAAGGATTTTATTTCTCCTTCACTTATGAAACTTAGTTTGGCTGGATATGAAATTCTGGGTTTAAAATTCTTTTCTTTAAGAATGTTGAATATTGGCCCCCACTCTCTTCTGGCTTGTAGAGTTTCTGCCGAGAGATCTGCTGTGAGTCTGATGGGCTTCCCTTTGTGGGTAACCCGACCTTTCTCTCTGGCTGCCCTTAAGATTTTTTCCTTCATTTCAACTTTGGTGAATCTGGCAATTATGTGTCTTGGAGTTGCTCTTCTCGAGGAGTATCTTTGTGGCGTTCTCTGTATTTCCTGGATTTGAATGTTGGCCTGCCCTACTAGGTTGGGGAAGTTCTCCTGGATGATATCCTGAAGAGTGTTTTCCAACTTGGTTCCATTTTCCCCCTCACTTTCAGGCACCCCAATCAGACGTAGATTTGGTCTTTTTACATAATCCCATACTTCTTGCAGGCTTTGTTCATTTCTTTTTCTTCTTTTTTCTTTTGGTTTCTCTTCTCGCTTCATTTCATTCATTTGATCCTCCATCGCTGATACTCTTTCTTCCAGTTGATCGAGTCGGTTACTGAAGCTTGTGCATTTGTCACGTATTTCTCGTGTCATGGTTTTCATCTCTTTCATTTCGTTTATGACCTTCTCTGCATTAATTAGTCTAGCCGTCAATTCTTCCACTTTTTTTTCAAGATTTTTAGTTTCTTTGCGCTGGGTACGTAATTCCTCCTTTAGCTCTGAGAAATTTGATGGACTGAAGCCTTCTTCTCTCATCTCGTCAAAGTCATTCTCCGCCCAGCTTTGATCCGTTGCTGGCGATGAGCTGCGCTCCTTTGCCGGGGGAGATGCGCTCTTGTTTTTTGAATTTCCAGCTTTTCTGCCCTGCTTTTTCCCCATCTTTGTGGTTTTATCTGCCTCTGGTCTTTGATGATGGTGATGTACTGATGGGGTTTTGGTGTAGGTGTCCTTCCTGTTTGATAGTTTTCCTTCTAACAGTCAGGACCCTCAGCTGTAGGTCTGTTGGAGATTGCTTGAGGTCCACTCCAGACCCTGTTTGCCTGGGTATCAGCAGCAGAGGCTGCAGAAGATAGAATATTTCTGAACAGCAAGTGTACCTGTCTGATTCTTGCTTTGGAAGCTTCCTCTCAGGGGTGTACTCCACCCTGTGAGGTGTGGGGTGTCAGACTGCCCCTAGTGGGGGATGTCTCCCAGTTAGGCTACTCAGGGGTCAGGGACCCGCTTGAGCAGGGAGTCTGTCCCTTCTCAGATCTCAACCTCCGTGTTGGGAGATCCACTGCTCTCTTCAAAGCTGTCAGACAGAGTCGTTTGCGTCTGCAGAGGTGTCTGCTGCTTTGTTATTGTTTTCTGTGCCCTGCCCCCAGAGGTGGAGTCTACAGAGACAGGCAGGTTTCCTTGAGCTGCTGTGAGCTCCACCCAGTTCGAGCTTCCCAGCAGCTTTGTTTACCTACTTAAGCCTTAGCAATGGCGGGCGCCCCTCCCCCAGCCTCGCTGCTGCCTTGCCGGTAGATCACAGACTGCTGTGCTAGCAATGAGGGAGGCTCCGTGGGTGTGGGACCCTCCCGGCCAGGTGTGGGATATGATCTCCTGGTGTGCCTGTTTGCTCAAAGCGCAGTATTGGGGTGGGAGTTACCCGATTCTCCAGGTGTTGTGTGTCTCAGTTCCCCTGGCTAGGAAAAGGGATTCCCTTCCCCCTTGCGCTTCTCAGGTGAGGCAATGCCTCGCCCTGCTTCAGCTCTCGCTGGTCGGGCTGCAGCAGCTGACCAGTACCGATCGTCCGGCACTCCCCAGTGAGATGAACCCAGTACCTCAGTTGAAAATGCCGAAATCACCGGTCTTCTGTGTCGCTGGCGCTGGGAGTTGAAGACTGGAGCTGCTCCTATTCGGCCATCTTGCTCCCCATAAACTGCATTTTTAATCTAGGATTCTTAAAGTATTTTTTTTACTCACTTGATTGAGATATATTTAACCATAGAATATACTAATTTAAAGTATACAATTCAGGTGATTTTTAATATGGTCACAAAATTATGTAAATATAATCCCAGTCAATTTTAGAACATTTTCATCTCCACAAAAAAGAAACTCCATGCCATGAGTAGTCACTCTCAATTTTCTCCCAGCCCTTCTCCTCTATCTCCCTCAAAGGTCTAGGCAACTGTGAATGTAATTTCTGTTTCTACAGATTTGCATAATGTGGATATTTCATATAAATGGAATCATATATCAGAACTTTGTGTGTCTGGCTTTTTTTTACTTAGCATAATGTTTTCAGGGTTCATCCAGTATATTACCAGTTCTTTATTCCCTTTTATGGCCCGATAATGCTTCCTGTGTGGAGGTGCCCCTTTTGTTCATCCATCCTCAATTGATGGACATTTGTGTTGTTTACTCTTTTTGACTATTATGAATAATGCCACTATGAACATTTGTGTAAAACTTTTTATGTGAATATATTTTTTCATTTTTCTTGAGTATATACCTAGGAGTGAAATTACTGGGTCATATGGTATATTTTGGTTTCATTTTTTGAGGAATTGCCAAACTTTTTCCAAATGACTGCACCGTTTTATGTTCCAGCCAGCGATATGGGGTGGTTCTGATTTGTCCTCAATTCTCTTCAACACTTACTGTCTTTTTCATTTTGGCCATTCTAGTGAATATGAAGTGGATCTTACTGCAGTTTTGATTTGCACTTCTGTAATGACTAATAATGTTAATCACCTTTTTATGTGCTTATTGGCCATTTGTATGTTTTTGGAGAATGCCCACTTCAAATTCTTTTCTTATTTTTCATTTGGGTTGGCTTTTTATTGTTTTTTGTTTGTTTGTTTTGAGCCAGAGTCTTGCTTTGTCACCCAAGCCATAGTGCAGTGTGGTATGATCAGGGCTCACTGCAGCCTCTACTTCCTGGGCTTAACAAATCCTCTCAACTCAGCTTCTCAAATAGCTGAGATTACAGGCGCATACCACTACACCCAACTAATTATAAATTAATTTAATTTTTTGTAGAGACAGGGTTTCACTTTGTTGCCCAAGCTAGTCTTGGGCTCAAGCAATCCTTTCACCTTGGCTTCTCAAAGTGTTGAGCCTCCCAAAGTGTTGAGCACAGGCATGAGCCACTGCACCTGGCCTATTTATTGTTAAGTTCTGAGTTATTTATGTATTCTGGATACCAGTCACTTATCAAATATATGATTGGTAAATATTTTCTCAGTATCTACAGGTTTTCCTTTCACTTTCTTGATAGTATCCTTGAAGCACAAAAGTTTTGCATTTTGATGAAGTTTAATTTATCTGTGTTTTCTTTTGTCACTTGTACTTTTTTTTTTTTTTTTTTAGACAGAGTCTTGCTCTGTCAGCCAGGCTGGAGTGTAATGGTGTGATCTCAGCTCACTGCAACCTTTGTCCCCACTGGGTTCCAGCGATTCTCATGCCTCAGCCTCCCAAGCAGCTGGGACTACAAGCGCACACCACCACACCTGGCTAATTTTTGTATTTTTAGTAGAGACGGGGTTTCATCTTGTTGGCCAGGCTGGTCTCGAACTCCTGATCTCAGGCGATCTGCCCACCTCGGCCTCCTAAAGTGCTGGGATTACAGGTGTGAGCCACTGTTCCTGGCCATCACTTGTTCTTTTGTGACATGTCTAAGATGTCTGCCTAACTGAAGATTCTTTTTTTTTTTGTTTTTTGGAGTCAGAATCTTGCTCTGTCGCCCAGGCTGGAGTACAGTGGCTTGATCTCGGCTTACTGCAAGTTCCGCCTCCCGGGTTCACGCCGTTTTCCTGCCTCAGCCTCCTGAGTAGCTAGGACCACAGGTGCCCACCACCATGCCCAGCTAAGTTTTTGTATTTTTAGTAGAGACGGGATTTCACCGTGTTAGCCAGGATGGTCTCGATCTCCTGACCTCATGATACGCCTGCCTCGGCCTCCCAAAATGCTGGGATTACAGACGTGAGCCACTGCACCTGGCCGAGGATTCTTAAGGTGTTCTTAACTTGAGGCTGTTTTCTCAAAATACTGAGTTTTTTACTCTAAGGAGTTGTGAGATTAATATACTAATTAAAATAGAAACAAATCGTAGTTCACCTTTAAGATTGTTGTTGCTTAGAGCATATTTTAAAAATTGTGCAGATGGCAAAAGGTAATTTTCTTGCTGGACCTTTTTTTTTTTTTTTGGAGTCTTGCTCTGTCGCCCAGGCTGGAGTGCAGCGGTGCGATCTTGGCTCACTGCAAGCTCCGCCTCGTAGGTTCACGCCATTCTCCTGCCTCAGCCTCCCGAGCAGCTGGGACTACAGGTGCCCGCCACCACGCCTGGCTAATTTTTTGTATTTTTAATAGAGATGGGGTTTCACCGTGTTAGCCAGGATGGTTTCGATCTCCTGACCTCATGATCTGCCCGCCTCAGCTTCCCAAAGTGCTGGGATTATAGGCCTGAGCCACTGTGCCCGGCCTTGCTGTACCTTTTAAGCTCAGTGAACTCTTGAATTCTGTAGCGTTTAACATCGTTGGCAAAAAGAATTCTTATTTTGTTTATATATCACTATTATTTCTAGCAACATAATACATACATTTGAAATGCAAATGAAATGTTTGTTGCATTGCAAATATAAACCTATAATCACACAACTCTAATATCAGTTTTCCTTAAGTTATTTCAGAGAACACAAAATCTAATATATCATTGTGTTGACTTTCTGGGTTTTCTAGGGCCAGGCTTTGTCAATGTGTAGTTACAGTGGTGGGATCTGAGGGGTGCTGTGATCATGGTCTTGAAAAAATGGTTACCGTTCTTAGCTTTCCAAAAGAAAGTTAGTTTGTTTATTTGAATTGATCGCTTCTCCTTTGTTAAGATATGTATGTATGTATGTATGTATGTATGAATGTATTTTTTCCCTGTGTCAGTCACATTGGGTACTGAGACACAAAGAGGCCATGTGAATTTTCTAAGCAGCACTCGCTATCACTGTGTCGTCTAAAGACTGGTCCTGATTTGTGGTCTATTTGTTACTGGTCAGCGACAACATAAGTACAAAAATTAAGAATAAGCACTTAGAAATGTTTATAGCAATTTGATATTTCTGCCTTATCTAAGTATATGATCTTTTTTTCTAGTAATTTATATTTTTGTTGTTGTCATTTTTACAAAAATAGTGGGGTTTGTGATGTGTTGGGAAAAACTGGTTCTTTACCACAGATTAAACCATTGATCTAGGTTCAGAGAGAATTACTTACAGTAGTGCCAGAACTATTTTGATTGCTGGGCTTTTTACTTTGAATTCCTATATCTTTCTCTGTATCTTTCTCCATAGTCATAGTCATATTTTAATTCAAATATTTAGGTTTATTTTCACTATGGAGAAACTTTAGGCCTTTTAATCCCACATTTCTCATCAAATATACTTTCATATTCCAATGTCATAATCAGATATTAATTATATTTTTGTATGAGACTCAAGCAATGGAGCGTGGTGAAAGTTTTTCATTTGGAATATCTAGAGAAAAGGGTAATTGAATTTGAATATCAACTAATTCTTTTCCATACCTAAAAAGCAGAAACATATAATGTCATATTTAAAGACTATGTCAGAAAAGTAATTTCATCCCAGAGGTGCTTTTGTGTTGTTTTGTATAAATGCCTCCAGAAGCTCCTCCTTGCTTTTTAATACCACCTGTGAGCTTTTCTATTTTGAACATGCCCATATCTTTCTTTAACACTAAAGGAGTTTAATAAGAAGTATATTTTAATATCAAAAATAGTAAAATTTCTTACCACGGGGAAAAGAAATACACATATATTTCTTTCACTGAATAGGACTTATTTTGGTGTTCATATCCTGGGATTTATGTATGTTATAATCCCCTAATATGCTTAAAATAGGGTTTCTTTTCTAAAAGAAAATACGTCTTATAAGAGGTGAGTAATTGATTTTTAAAATAAAAGTAAGAAAGGGTAATAGTGTTGTACATTTTAGACAGAGTGCTAGATGGAATGAAAGTTTATTTCAATAGATTTTACTGTTAGCTATTTTAGACTTGGGAGAATAAAATGATTAATAAGGTATGTCACTGTCTTTAAAGACCTTATTTGTAGATTAGTAGAGAGAGGAGAGATATAAATATCAACTAATTCAAGGCAGATTGGTTTAATCACTATTACAAGAAATATAGAAGGAGAAAGAAGATGGTAATTATGGTAGGAATAAAGACAGACTTGATAACATTAATGACATTTGAACCAGGTCTGGGAGAATAAGATTTTTGATATATAGAACATGGAGGTAATAGTTTTTCACATTTGTGAAACAACCTGGTAAAGGCATATATTGATCAGGACTCTTTGAATGGACAGGACAGAAAAAGAAACCCAACTCAAACTGGCTTAAGCACAAAGCAGAAAGGGGAGTTTACTGGTTCACTTGTGAAGGGTATGTCACTTCTATTCATTTTTCACAAGTGAAGAGAATTGGAATCTTGCCTCTTGCCACCTAGATCCAGGTAGGTGCTCAAACTGTAGTGAGTATTCCCACTCACATACTGCTTTCCTATGTGTAGCTTCTCCTTAGAGACACTGTGCCCATAGGATGGCTGTGGCAAAGATGACCACCCACCAGCAGCTTCTTAGATATTTCTACCAGATTAGCAACCCCATTGAAATAGAGATCTCTCAATAATTGCAGCAGAAATCCTTAGCTTGGGTCATGTGCTTATTCCAAATCAATCACTGTGGCGTGTGTGTGTGTGTGTGTGTGTTGCACTAGTTTGCTAAGTCTGGATCATGTGCCCAAAAAAGAGTTTGTGGAGAGGGGTGAGGCCAGCTTCACCTGATCCCCATGGAGACTGGGGCAGGTACCATTCTCCAAAGGAAAACTGAGGTACTCTTAAAGAAATAAGCAATTCAGAGCAGGCAAAAACAGCCACTACAAGGTAGGATATGTGAAAGTATGACTAAACTTAGGTGTTGTAAAAACGTGTGTAGAGAGAATAAGAGGCTGGGATAGATAATAGTTACAGATATGCATTCAGTAATGGATATTTCAAGTTCCTTAGAGGAGAGTATAATGTTTATCAGTAGGTTAAAATAATTATTTAGCATGCTAAATTTTGAATTGATTTATAGAGAGAAGAGCTGGAAGCAAAAATAAATGTTAAAACTGTCTAGACTGGTTGATTTAAAAAATTTTTCATTTATTTGTTGTCATTAATTCTTCAAACCTTTCATAAGAGCTGATGTTCCAGTTAGTGAAAGTCCTCCTTTTTTTTTTTTTTTAAACTGTTTGCTGTTTGACCGTTGTATTCTTTCTCTTTTTAGCAATGTATGAGAAGAAAGGATTAACTAGATAAAACAAACCAATCACTTTTACTTGTTAGCACCTATATGAAAAGGTGCAATTGTATAGATTAGAACTAAACAAAAATTATAAATTTTAGATTATTTGAATTTAATTTGTCTTGGATAGACATGCTTTTTGTTTATTTTTTCCTAATTTCTATTCTTTTGTAAAAAACAATTGAGGCAGTTAGGGAAGATATATGTATTATACCAAGGTTAAAGAAAAGAGGAAATCAAAGGTGGAGAAAAGGAGGATACATAGGAAAATTAAAGTAAGGCTAGTATTATCTGTATCTCAAATGCCTACCATAAGTACTCTAGCTTTTACTGGAGATTACTTACTTATTTGACCCTCTCTTGCTTGCTTTCTTTGCCAATGCAAAGAAGGAAAACTGATTAGGTGCAAGATTTATAGTGTTCTTGCTATAAAAATAAATCAAGTACTCAAGAGAAGTATAGTTCTGTAGTACTAGGATCTGGTGAAATTTCTTTGAAGGGGGCTTTAAAAAGAATGTCATATAATGTGGTAAATAAAAACCACAAGAGTATATTTAATAATGCTCTGGAGTTCTTTCTGAAAACATCTACCAACATAGGTATGTAGCATAATGCCAAAATACAGCTTAGGACAAGTCATTTTTGTGTGGGGCCAAAATAACAGTCTAGATCAGGGGTTGGCAATCTATAGCCCATGGAGCAAATTTGGCTTGTTGCAATATTTTATAGATAATTATACAGCACAGCCATACGTATTTGTTTACATATTGTGTATGGCTGTGTTCATGCTACAACAGCAACAGTATGTAGTTGTTCCACAGACCATAGTCCCACAAAGCCTGGAATATTTCTAGTCTGACACTTTACTGAAAAAGTTTGCCCACCTTTGGTCTAGATATACAACTCACTGATGGATTGGTTTAAAATTGAGACAGTATATAAAGTGTCTAGAACAAAGGTCTCAAACTGATAGGCCAAGTTACAAATTTGGCCTATAGGTATATTTTGTTTAGCCAAATCAGTATTTGACTTTTGAAAATTTGTGCCAACCCAGAAAAATTCAGATTTATGCCTTCTCTGGGAAAATTGGATGGTCTGGCAATACTGAGCTTACATTGTGTTTGTCATCCTTTAAAAAGGATGTACCGTCTTTTTCCAATTTGTATTCCTTATTACTATATTACCTCCCAGCACACTATTAAGTGTGCATTATGTCTTAACAAAACCCCACACATACTGTAATTTTAAAATGCTTTATTGTTAATAAATGCCAACAATCATCTTAGCCCTCAGAGAATTATAACCTTTTTGCTGGTCGAGGGTCTTGTCTCAATGTGGATGGCGGCTGAAGGTCGGGGGGTTGTGGCAATTTCTTAAATAAAGACAACAATGAATTGATTGATTCATTGATTGATTCTTCTTTCCATGGAAGGTTTCTCTCTGGCATGTAATGTTGTTTGCTAGCATATTACCCATGGTAGAACTTCCTTAAGAATTGGAGTCAGTCCTCTCAAACCCTGCCACTGCTTTATCAACTACGTTTATGTTATATTCCAAATTAATTGTCATTTCAACAGTGTTTATAGCATCTTCATCAGGAGTAGATCCCATCGCAAGAAACTACTTTCTTTGCTCACCCTGAGAAGCAACTCCTCATCCCTTCAAGTTTTATCATGAGATTGCAACAATTCAGTCATATCTTCGGGGTCCACTTCTAATTGTAGGTGTCTTGCCATTTCCACCACATCTGCAGTAACTTCTTCAATTGATGTCCTGAACCCCTCAAAGTCATCCTTGAGGGTTGGAATTAACTTCTTCCAAACTCTTTGTACTTTTGTGTTATGAAGATGGCTTCTGTCCTTAAACCTCATGAACCAACTCTGCTAGATTCCAACTTTTCTTCTGCAACTCTCATCTCTGTCAGCCTTCATAGAATTGAAGAGAGTTAGGGCCTTGATATGGATTAGGCTTTGGCTTAAGGGAGTGTTATATCTGGTTTAATCTTGTAGCCAGACCACTCAAAGTTTCTCCATATCAGTAATTAGGCTGTTTTGCTTTTTGCTTTTTTTTGGAGACGAAGTCTCACTCTGTCACCCAGGCTGGAGTGCAGTGGCATGATCTCAGCTCACTGCATCCCCAACGTCCCGTGTTCAAGTAATTCTCGTGCCTCAGCCTCCCGAGTAGCTAGGATTACAGGTGCCCGCCACCACACCCAGCTAATTTTTGTATTTTTAGTGGAGACCAGGTTTCACCATGTTGGACAGGCTGGTCTCAGACTCCTGACCTCAGGTAATCCACCTGCCTCGGCCTCCCAAAGTGCTGGGATTACAGGTGTGAGCCACCACGCCCGACCAGGCTGTTTTGCTTTCTTATCATTTGTGTGTTCACTGGAGTAGCACTTTTGTTTTCCTTCAAGGACTTTTCCTTTGCATTCACAACCTGGCTGTTTGGCACAAGAGGCCTTCCTTTTGGCCTATCTCGAATTTCTACATGCCTTTCTCCCTAAGCGTTATCATTTCTACCTTTTGATTTAAAGTGAGAGATGTGGAGATGTGGAACTCTTTCTTTCACTTGAACACTTAGAGGTCATTGTAGGGTTATTATTATTATTATTTTTTTGAGATGGAGTCACACTCTGTCGCCTGGGCTGGAGTGCAGTGGCGTGATCTTGGCTCACTGCAAGCCCCGCCTCCTGGGTTCACGCCATTCTCCTGCCTCAGCCTCCCGAGTAGCTGGGACTACAGGCGCCTGGCACCATGCCCGGCTAATTTTTTTTTTGTATTTTTAGTAGAGACAGGGTTTCACTGTGTTAGCCAAGATGGTCTCAATCTCCTGACCTCGTGATCCACCTGCCTCGGCCTCCCAAAGTGCTGGGATTACAGGCTTGAGCCAGCATGCCCAGCCCATTGTAGGGTTATTAATTGACTTAATTTCAATGTTGTTATGTTTGAGGGAATAAGGAAGCCCAAGGAGAGGGGGAGAGATAGGGTAAGGTTGAGTTGTGGAGCAGTCAGAGAACGTACATTTATTATTAAAGTTTGCTGTCTTATATGAGTGCAGATCATAGTGCCCCAAAACAATTAGATGGTAACATGAAAGATCACTGATTATAGATCACTGTAACAGATATAATAATAATAATGAAAAACTGAAATATTGCAAGAATTACCAAAATGTGACACAGAGATACAAAGTGAGCATGTGCGGTTGAAAGAATGGTGCCGATAGATTTGTTCAACAAGGGTTGTCACAAACCTGCAATTTGTAAAAAATGCAGTATCTGTAAAGTGCAGTAAAGCAAAGCACAGTAATATGAGGCATGTTTGTATAAATACAAATGGGTAGTTGAGAACCAAATGATGTATCTGTTACATTTACTACTTTGGCTCTTCAGTTGTCATACTTAACAGAGGTGATAGTGGATGAAGCTATCACCATAGAAATGAAGAATAAAGATTGGATTTGGCAAAGAAAATACTTACATTGATAATTGTTATTAATTATTTGATAAATGCTAATGTATCAGATTAAGCAGGCAGAGATAAGAGCTGTAAGGAATGGGTCAAACGACAAATACATTTTAGTTTGTTATGGGAGGGAACTGGAAGTGTAGAAGAAAGGCAGGGCTTGGTACACTTCTGGGGAACTCAGGCCTGGGAAGAACCTGACTGGAGGCCCAGTGATCAACTTGATGGGTAGGGACAAAGGAGAGTAAGTAGCCAGGGGTACAACCAATGGTAGACTTCATGATTATGCTTAACGTGAATCTTGACACTTAGATTATTTTCTCGGGGAAGTGATATTATCTATAAAGAAAGTGGAAAAGCAGATAAGAAAGATCAAGTTTGTTGAGCTTGAAGGAGTGTTGAGAATCCAGTCAAAGATATTTAAGAGGGAGTCTGAGATATGGAATAGAGATATGGAGAATCATTGATTTATTTGCCTAAACATGTTTAATATCATGAGAAAGAGAAGACTTGCCAGAGATGATAGAATGAGATAGATGAGAAGATTTAGAATAGAGACATTTTCTCGAACTTTCCTCACAGGTAAACCAGGAGAATTGCTGCTTTTGTTTCTAAGCCTATGATTCTATTTTACAGAATTTTAGAAACCGTTAATTACTTTCATTCCTTAGTATGATTATAGTCATGGTGATACATTTTATCTCGGTAGTTTTCTTTGGCGTTCGTTAGAATGTTGAT
The DNA here is from genome assembly GCF_003255815.1 of Theropithecus gelada. NCBI lineage: Eukaryota > Metazoa > Chordata > Mammalia > Primates > Cercopithecidae > Theropithecus > Theropithecus gelada. Next base: position 85,994,160 of record NC_037670.1, read on the forward strand.
GTAATCTTAGGCTTTTTTTCCTCCCTCTTTGTTTTTATTATGTAATTATTTTTCTCCATGTAATTCAGGCATCATGTTACATTACTATGTCTTGTCCTGGCAACTTAAATAATATTAAGCTATATTCAAGGCAGATCAGATATACTTTTAGTATCTGCATACTAAATTTTCAAGGACTTTAAAGAAAATAAACTCTGTGTTTGATCATGTCATGAGTAAATAGTACTGTTGTTGTTAAGTGCACAGATTATTGTATCCTGCATACCTGGGTTTAATTCTGGTTTGACAGTATGACTTTGAACAAACTTTCTGTGTAAGCCTTAGTTTCTTAATTTGTAAAAATAGGGATAATGAATAGTATTTTATGAGATTGTAGTAGGGATGGGTACATAGGACGTGCCAATGTTAACTCTTGGTTACTGTAATGTCACAAGATGACCAAGGGATGAATAATTGACTTGATTTTAGTACATATTTTCTTTGGAATTTTTATCCATGTTTGAACACAAGTAGTTTATGTTGGACAATATTTTATTTAATCATATATTGTGAGTAGCTAAAAGATGAGTCAATAACTATGATTATTTTTATGATTTAATATTCAACTTTTTACTAATAAATATGGCAGGCATTTTTATGTGGTGGTTCATAAATGTCATGACCAGTGTTTTGACCTATGTTAAATTTCCGTGATCTTTTTTATTTGGGTGAATTGTATTTAGCTTCCTGTCTGTTAGATAGTAGGAAAGTAATGCAACAATAGCATATGAGAATTTGATCAAACTGAGCCTTAACCCTGAGAAGCATTAACTAGATTATTTTGTTAGAAATATGCCAATGGATTTAAATGTAGATAATCTTGAAATTTCAAATGATTTCATTCTTTGATTGGTTGTTTACATACTTGATGACCAAAAAACCCAAGATATGTAGTTACTGTCACATTAAATTAAGAAAATAATTTATAAATAAAGCTTCGTTTTAAATGTACTAGGAGGTAACTTTTGAGAAAACTTATTAGTAGATCCTGTTTTATAAATGGAAAGATTATGTTTTGTGACAATTATTAACAGTTTTAAAAATCAAGTTCTTAAATATTTGATTTTTTTAAGAGATAAGATCTCGCAATATTGCCCAGGCTGGAATAGTAGCTATTCACAGGTGCAATCATAGTGCGCTACAGCCTTGAGTTCTTGGGCTCAAGCAATATTCCTGCCTCAGCCACCCAAGTAGGTGGGACTATAGGCCTGTGCACCAGGCTTATATTTGATTTTTAAAAAATTTTCTAAGCACTTTTATTTTAACTTTTGTGAATAATTTCAAACATACAGAAATAGAATATTATAATAAAACTTCTGTGTATCCATATCTCAGCGTGAACAGTTATCACCTTGTAGACAGTAGTGTTTTGTTTGTATTTATACTTGCTCCTTCTAGATAATTTTGAATAAAATTCCACATGTCATTCCTAAATATTCCAAGATATTGATAGTGATTATTTTTAAAACAACCTTAATACTCTTATCACACCTTAAAAATTAGCAGCAATTACCTAATATTATTAAACATACAGATATAAGGCATGTAAAGATGCTATCTTTTACCAATTGAAGGCATTGAAAAATTAACATTTCGGAACGTGATTAGTGTTAAAGTGGTTTTTGTCTTGTGAATATTGAGAAGGGAAGAGAGTATGGGAAAGTTCTTTTCTTTTTTTTTTTAATTATACTTTAAGTTCTGGGATACATGTGCAGAACGTGCAGGTTTGTTACATAGGTATACATGTGCCATGTGGTTTGCTGCATCCATCAACCTGTCATCTACATTAGGTATTTCTCCTGATGTTATCTATCCCTCCCCTAGCCCCTGCCCCGTGACAGGCACTGGTGTGTGATATTCCCCTCCTTGTGTCCATGTGTTCTCATTGTTCAACTCCTACTTATGAGTGAGAACGTGTGGTGTTTGGTTTTCTGTTCCTGTTAGTTTGCTGAGAGTGATGGTTTCCAGCTTCATCTATGTCCATACAAAGGACATGAACTCATCCTTTTTTATGGCGGCATAGTATTGCATGGTGTATATGTGCCACATTTTCTTTATCCAGTGTATCATTGATGGGCATTTGGGTTGGTTCCAAGTCTTTGCTATTGTGAATAGTGCTGCAGTAAACATACATGTGTGTGTGTCTTTATAGTAGAATGGTTTAAAATCCTTTGGGTATATGCCCAGTAATGAGATTGCTGGGTCAAATGGTATTTCTGGTTCTAGATCCTTGAGGAATTGCCACACTGTCTTCCACAATTGTTGAACTAATTTTCATTCCCACCAACAGTGTAAAAGCATTTGTATTTCTCCATATCCTCTCCAGCTTCTATTGTTTCCTGACTTTTATTTTTTATTTTTTTTTTTGAGATGGAGTTTCACTTTTGTTGCCCAGGCTGGAGTGCAGTGGCACGATCTCGGCTCACTGCAACCTCCATCTCCTGGGCTCAAGCGATTTTCCTGCCTCACCATCCCAAGTAGCTGGGATTATAGACATGCACCACCACGCCTGGCTAATTTTGTATTTTTAGTAGAGACGGGGTTTCTCCATGTTGGTCAGGCTGGTCTCAAACTCCGGACCTCAGGAGATCCGCCCTCCTCAGCCTCCCAAAGTGCTGGGATTACAGGTGTGAGCCACCACGCCCGGTTTGTTTCCTGACTTTTTAATGATTACCATTCTAACTGGCATGAAATGATATCTCATTGTGGTTTTGATTTTCATTTCTCTAATGACCAGTGATGATGAGCTTTTCTTCATGTTTGTTGGCCACATAAATGTCTTCTTTTGAGAAGTGTCTGTTCATATCCTTCATCCACTTTTTGATGGGGTTATTTGCTTTTTTCTTGTAAATTTGTTTAAGTTCCTTGTAGATTGTGCATATTAGCCCTCTGTCAGATGGATAGATTGCAAAAATTTTCTCCCATTCTGTAGGTTGCCTGTTCACTCTGATGACAGTTTCTTTTGGTGTCCAGAAGCTCTTTAATTAGATCCCATTTGTCAATTTTGACTTTTGTTGCCATTGCTTTTGGTGTTTTAGTCATGAAGTCTTTGCCCATGCCTGTGTTCTGAATGGTATTGCCTAGGTTTTCTTCTAGGGTTTTTATGGTTTTAGGTTTTAAGTCTTTAATCCACCTTAAGTTAATTTTTGTATAAAGTGTAAGGAAGGGGTCCAGTTTCATGTTTCTGCATATGGCTAGCCGGTTTTCCCAACACCATTTATTAAATAGGGAATCCTTTCCCCATTGCTTGTTTTTGTCAGGTTTGTCAAAGATCAGATGGTTGTAGATGTGTGGCGTTATTTCTGAGGCCTCTTTTCTGTTCCATTGGTCTATGTATCTGTTTTGGTACCAGTGCCATGCTGTTTTGGTTACTGTAGCCTTGTAGTATAGTTCAAAGTCAGGTAGCGTGATACCTCCAGCTTTGTTCTTTTTGCTTAGGATTGTTTTGGCTATGTGGGCTCTTTTTTGGTTCCATATGAAATTTAAAGTAGTTTTTTCTAATTATATGAAGAAAGTCATTGATAGCTTGATGGGGATAGCATTGAATCTATAAATTACTTTGGGTAGTATGGCCATTTTTCATGATATTGATTCTTCCTATCCATGAGCATGGAATGTTTTTCCATTTGTTTGTGTCCTGTCTTACTTCCTTGAGCAGTGGTTTGTAGTTCTCTTTGAAGAAGTCCTTCACATCTTCTATAAGTTGTATTCCTAGGTATTTTATTCTCTTTGTAGCAATTGTGAATGGGAGTTCACTCATTATTTGGCTCTCTGTTTGTCTGTTATTGGTATATAAGAATGCTTGTGATTTTTGCACATTGATTTTGTATCCTGAGACTTTGCTGAAGTTGCTTATCAGCTCGAGATTTTGGGCTGAGATGATGGGGTTTTCTAAATATACAGTCGTGTCATCTGCAAACAGAGACAATTTGATTTTTTAAAAAGAATTAAACCTGTGTCATGTGTCTATATGTTTTATAATTAAATAAATTTAAAGTCATAATGTTGTTGTCTTGAATTGTATCAACTGGAATTCTAAAACTCTTCCTTTGGATGGTAAAAATGCATGAGACATAAGTGTTGTTCTTTATATACATGATATTTGGATTTTATATAATAATAGCTCCTTTAGTTGAAAATTGTTCCCCAATTTTTTTTCTTGCTCTGTTTTACTATCCACTGAGTTTTAATAGTGTCTGTTATCATGAAATATTTCTTCTCTGTTGATATTATTTTAAATCTCCTGTTCTTTCTGTTCTATCTGGTTTTCATCTAAAGATGAATTTCAATGTATTTTTATAAATCTTGATAGATATATAAACCTATTGACCTGTGTGAATGTTTACACTCCTGTGAACTAGCTGTACTCCTCCGAGACTATAAACTCATTGCTGGTCTGTTATTTAGTCCAGATATATAAAGATTGAACAGCTTTTTATCCCAAAATCATGGTGGGGGAATGTGTACTAATATGTTGAAATGCTGATGTCCATTTAAAATGTTATAAATGTTTTAAACAAGCTATTTGAAGTATACATACACAATTTGTTTGATGAGGAAAAGTGAGTTAGGTATGGTTTAGGTAAAGCATATCCTCTCAGATTAAATGTTTCATCACTGCGACTGTACCCACAACAGGGATTCAGATAGTGCACTGAGCAACCCATGTTAGCAATTCATTTCCTATCCTTTTGTAATATGTTAGAAAATGTGTCAGAAAGGTTTCGGTGAACTTTGATCAAATTAGTTTATACCTGTGATTTGACTAATACTTTTCTAGAATCCTTGTGAATTTATTCTTGCTTTCATACTTAGCAACTAATTAATCAGAACACTTTTTTGCCTTATCAAATTTATTTACTACAGAAATCTAATTATCTGTTACTGATTGTTGAGACAAAATCCAAAGGCCAGCTCTCAGTGTAACTGCTAATATATTAAGTGCATCAACACATATTTATATTGTAAAAATTGACAGTCTGAATTTTCTTATTTTTAATATCTTAGTATTCTTATCTTAATATATGGCTTGCTACTACTAGAATAATACAAAACAGCTGTAAAAATTGACTGTATTTTAAAAATTGACAGCCTGAATTTTCTTATCTTTAATATCTTGGTATTCCTAATATTCTTATCTTAATATCTGGCCTACTAAAACTAGAGTAATACAAAACAACTGTATGTATTCTTAAGTGATGGGAGGCCAAAGAAACAAAATTTTTTTCTCAGCATAAGCTCTGCCAGTTAGTGCTGAATATGTAACCATCTTTCATTTCAAAAGTATGAGTAAAATTGATATTTTCTCATAATTGCACAAATTAACAATGCACTTATATTTTATCTACCATGTGGTTGGATTTTGAACGTGTCTTGAGATGTTGCTATTTCTTTAGCATTCTTTATATAGCACAGAGTGGGAAACACTTCCTTTTATAAGCAAAAACATGAACAAAATATTTGTTAGAAAACATGTTAAGTTATTTAGTCATGAGATCATCATATGCAACCATTATCTATTTATAATTCTCCTTCTGGAAAATAAATAGAAGTTTAACAAATGCTGTCATTGAATGTCAAGCAAAATTTCACAATTTTTTTAGAAGTGTGATTTTTAAGTAATGGAGCTATACTAAAATGCTTTAGTGTTTATTGTTATGTGAACCTTATGCAGTTGACTCAGGTTATCAATATAATTGACTAGGGCCTATGATGAAAAACTGAGATTATATTCTACTTTTTACTATATACTATGTTATCACTCCCAACTAAGTTTGGGGCTACTTAAACCTTGAAAAATTTACTGACGAGGTATTTAGAATCTGTTATTTGGGTATCATAGGAAGGATGTAGTGAGTTGGTGGTAATTGATTTATCCTCCATCATACTGAACCTCCCACTCTTCTTCCACTTTGTCCTCCCTTGGGCAATAATCACAGGGTCGAACTGCCAATCTGTAGACTTAATTTTTTCCAGCAGTACCATCTGGCTCCTTGGCACCAGAAGTTATATTGGTTCTTTGTGGTTGTTACTGAGTTTGTCATATTGTTAGACAGCTGATGGGATGTTTTTTGCTATTCGACCCTTTTAAAACTAATTATTGATTTTTATTTAGAGAATCTTCTTTTGCCATTTATGATAGCATGGCAGGATTTTATTGTGAAAAAAGTAGAATGCGCCTAAACAAATCCTATATAATGTGTCAACCTTGAGATTCTCTTCTCTGTATTGTATTCTGTCTAATTCTTTAGTAGCTCTCCCTTTCAAGAGAGATTAAAATTAATTGTACAGGTTTTCTGTTTCATTCAAACCTGTATGTGTTTTTAAATTATTTGAATTTGCATTTAAAGTCCTGTTATTACTGCAGTCATTTCCTAATCATGAATGTTTAGAAGTCCCTATTAGTGGCACAGATAACCTTCTAATACCCAGCAATACTTTATCCCCTTAAAAAAAATGGCCATTTGTATATCATCTTCTGTTTTATTTTGTAGATAAGGTGGTTTTACTGTTACGTCTAATGACATTCATGAACAATTTAAAAGGGTAATTTTGAAAGGTAGTTCTGAGTTTCAGTAATTAAAAAGAATTGCCTAAGCACATTTCTACAAACTTAAGTAGTTTTTTCATACTACAGTTAACTGGACGTTTTTGACGAAGGCAAAAATTATTTGACTTATTTGTTTCTAAAGTAAGGACCATAAACAAAAATAAATAATTTTTTAAACTCTTAAAGAATCTGCATATAAAGCAGTTCATTTTGACAAGTATATGTCATATTTGATTGCATGTATTTTTAATGGAACATGATAAACATCGTTTAGAAAGTTTTAAAGTAGTTATTTTAGAACACAATAAACATCTTTTACAAGGCCCTTTAGAGGTTTTCATTCATATAAAAGTGTTTCTCTTGAGTTTAAATATTTAATTAGAATCTATTAATCTATGTTGCATTATAATAATGGCAGGATACTGATATGTTAGAAATATTTATAATGAATCTTTTTTTTTGCTGGCGTAAGGGTGTTTGAAATTCCTAAAGAGTGATTTTGCTGGGATTATTTTAATACCACCATATTAGAAGCCTACTAACTACAAATTGGACTTTGCAGAATATTAGATAACATATAAAGCTAATTGCTGTAATTTGGTTGTGATGTGATGTTAAATCCAGTTGTTTATAATTTTTCATTTAAAGTATGTAAAGAAAAGGAGCAGTAAATATCTCTCTGTAAGAGGAGCTAAATCAGGTGTCAGTGAAATGATTCATATGCCAACTGGAATAGTTAACATGCATTTTATTCTACTGTCTAGCAGGAGGAGGTGGGCTATAGAAAATGAATTCTCCACTAAATAATTTACAACAATTATATCAAATTTTAATAACTTGAGCTAAGAAGGCATACATATGATTCATGTTCTCACAGTTTCCTACATTAGAGATTAATTGTGCTTTTGTTAAACAAAAATGTACTCTTATAAATATTTTTAATTAGTAAATCATGATTAGTTTAATATTTATAGAGTAGCATCGTTTGATCAGTTTTTAGCTGTAGCTTCACATGAAGCTAAAATATCACAGCTAAATCTGTTGTCTCAAATGCCAGCTCATGAGAATTTGCTCCTAATATCAAGAAATGCCCTGAATTGTTTGTTGGCTTTATCTTAACTCAAATATGTAAAGGGGACAGTAGAACATTTTTCTTTGGAATCACAGAGAGTTCAGTGACCTTTCTGTGGCAAATTATGTAGAAAGAAAATATTTATATTCATTTAAAATAACCTTCGTGAAGAAATAGTCTCATTACCCTGTTTGATCAATTTCTTGTAGCCTGAGCTGTAGCATGCTGCTATTGCCATTGGTTGATGGAATACACTGAGTAGTGGCTAATGGTGATGGTGCTCATCAGGAAGGGTTCAGCCAGCGGTCAGCAACAAATAATTCAAGACTGTTTCTAAGTTTGTGGCTGGTGGAATTTGCTTTTTGCCCCAAGCCAGCGGCATTGCTGAGCTGGGCTATTTGATTAGAAGAGAGGCATATTTGCTTCTTAGCAACTGCACATTTGCACAACCCATAGTCCTTTACTGCCTCCAAAGGTTTTCCTTTTGTGATGGTAGAATAATACTTTATTGTTGATTGACGGACAAAAGAAGTTCTAATACAAGGCAAGCTTATAACCATTTTTGTTGTTGTTGGCTTTTAAAAATTTCAGCTGCATATGCCATTTTTTGAGGAAGTATAGACAAAAGGTATGTATAGTGTAAATCAGTATGGAAACCCCAATGTGCTAGATTTTTAATATATTATCAAGGAGATTTGCACAGCATGCATACAATTGCATACTGTTACTTTTGTGCCTAGCAGGTTCAATGATAGAAAATCAATTCTGACTCCAATGTATGTACCTATATCAATATTCTGGGTGTTTGCAGTCTCCAACTAGAAGTAATGCTAGAGAAAATTTAACTAATAATGTTGAAAGAAAAATTGATGTTAGTAGAACATCTGTATAGCTTTGTCACATTTAAGAACTAGTTTTTACATAAGATAAGAAGTCAAATTTTGAATTCTCAATACAATGTGAGTATAGAATTTGGAATATAGTTCTCACAGGAATGAACTTGCAGAAGAAAATATATGTCTTTAATAGAAGACAGAGGTATTTATAACTCAGCAGTTAGGAAACAAGTGAGAAAAGATAAATTTGGGAAGGACAGTTTGAGTTTTATGATCCTGGGAAACCAGGACCGGAAAAAACAGGCTTTTTTTTTTTTTTTCTTTTTTAAAAAAGCATGATTTTATGGCTTTTCTCACTGAAACTATATGGTTAGGACTTGAATCTCAAGATTTTAAGGAAGATGGTATAAAAAGTGATACCACCATAGATGATGATAATTTTATTCTTGCATTATTTTTAGTAATAGTTTTTTTTAACATACCTATTATACCTTAAAGAAATAATGCAAAACTATATGAGTCAATACATTTTGATATACATCATTTAAATCCATTGTTTTACATATTTTGTCGACATAATTCATGGTAAAATGAAATGGCATCTGTAAGATTAATTGCCATTGGTTGATATATTCTATGATGTTATGTTTAGAACATATGGTGCTTTTTTAAGGGATTTTTTTTTTTTTGTATTTTTGTCTCCTAAGGTTTAGAACAGATATGAGAGTTTCCATAATTTAAGATGAACAACAAAAAAGTGCACTGGTGTGAATTATCCAGTTAACAAATCTTGAAACATGTTTTGGGATTTAGAGAAGTTAAAGCAAGTGCAGACATTAACATAGACATAAAGTGTATGTGGGCAAATACTCTCATTTCCCAATAAAAGGACCTTGGGGCATATCAGTATGCATAATATGACCATCACTCTATGTACTTACTAATGAATAGCCATTTTAGTGGCAACCTAAAGCCCAAAAAAGGGAAAAGAAGTGAGGTTGAGTGATTTGATATTGCAAGGCAGTAATATGCCCCTTTGTATCAAGCAGCTGTCCCTTTGCAATTTCGGTTAACATCTTTGAAACAGTTCCCTTAAAAACAAACAGGGCCCTAGGAGGAAATGGAAAATACTTTTAAGAGTAGTTTTAAATTGTTTAAAAATTAACATGCCTGCAAATAAATTCCCAAAGTTAGAATGTGACTTTGATGTTATATAAATTAAGGTTATAGCTTTTGCTAGCATTTTCCTTGAAAATGTGCTTTAAATTACTAAACTTTCTTGTAAATAGTTGCAAAATGGCATTTTAAAACTCTAATCTACTACATTAAAATTACTTGTATTTATTAGTCTATATCATTAGGTGGCATTTACTACTAAGTGCCCCTTTCCCCTCTTTTAATAGCTTAACAGTTTCTTATTTTGGGATACATAACAAATGACAGTTTTCTTAGTGGGGCTTTATAACAATTATCACCTGCAGGTGGAGGGGGGATATGTTTTATTACTGACTGGTTTCTTCCCTCCATCTCCCACTACAGATATAAAAAGTACAAAGTAATATAGAAAATGGTGTTCTTTTGGACTTAAGTTTTTACATATAGGTCCATTTGTTGAGAGAGAAGAGGAACAGAGGCAAATGGAGGTTTCTGGTGCTTTTCTACTAGGTAAAGAGGGTGTAGAAATAGGGAAAGAGAAAGATGGTGTGGTTTGGGGATATGGATGGGATTTTTCAATTTGTTCATCAGAAAATTTCAGTGCGCAGGTGGCTTCCTGAAGCCTTTAAGGTAAAATCAGTAGAGAAATATATCAGAATAATTTTCAGTGGCATGAATGATGAATTATTGTTTTATTACTGAAGAAACTATGGCCCAGAGATATTAGGTGATTTGCCCAAAGCTACACAGCAAATAAAGGTGGAGCTGAGGTAGAAATTTAGGTCTTTTTTTTTTCTCCAAAGCCTGTGATCTTTTTCCGGTAGAACATGAACCTGTTCTTCAGGCGTGTTGTGTTTAGGGACATGAGCTTTGGATGCTAACAAACAAGAGATGAAATCTCTGATACTTGCTTTGTGACTGGCCAAACTACTTGACTTTGTTTTATTTTTATTTTTTAATTTGAAAAATTTAAATTGACAATTAAAATTATATATAGGGCTGGGGATGGTGGCTCATGCCTGCATTCCCAGTACTTTGGGAGGCCAAGGTGGGCAGATCACGAGGTCAGGAGATCGAGACCATCCTGTCCAACATGGTGAAACCCCATCTCTACTAAAAATACAAAAATTAGCCAGACATGGTGGTGTGCGCCTGTAATCCCAGCTACTCAGGAGGCTGAGGCAGGAGAATCGCTTGAACCTGGGAGGTGGAGGTTGCAGTGAGTTGAGATTGCGCCAGACTGTGTCTCAAAGAAACAAACAAAAAATATATATATGTATGGTGTATAGCATGATGTTTTGATATGTGTATACATTTTAGAATGACTAAATCAAGTTATTTAGCTCAAGTATTACCTCACATGCTTATATTTTTGTGGTGAGAAACTTTGAAATCCACTGTTAGCAATTTTCAAGTATACAGTATGTTAAGCAGTCACCATGATTTACAATAGATTTCTCTTGAACTTACTCCTCCTATCTAACTGAAATTTTATATCCTTGGACTAGCACCTCCCCATTCCTCCTATTCCTCAGCCTCTGGTAACCACCATTTTGCTCTCTGTTTCTGTGAGTTTGACTTTCTTATTTTTCTTCTTTTCTTTTCTTCTTCTTCTTCTTTTTTTTTTTTTTTAGAGACAGGGTCCAGGCTGGAGTGCAGTGGTGCAATCTTAGTTTACTGTAACCTCAAACTCCTGGGCTAAAGCCATCTTCCCACCTTAGCCTCCTGAGTGGTTAGGACTACAAGGATATACTACAATGACTGGCTAATTTTTTTATTTTTGTAGAGATGGAGTCTTGCTAGGTTGGCTAGGTTGGTCTTCAGCTCCTGGCCTCAAGTGATCCTCCTGCTTCAGCTTTCCAAAACACTGAGATTACAGGTGGGAACCACTGTGCCCAGCCCAACTTTTTAACACTGCATATAAGTTAAGATCTTGCAGCATTTGTCTTACTGTGCCTGGCTTTTTTACTTAACGTTTCGCCCTCCAGGTTCATCCACATTGTCACAAATGACAAAATTTCCTTATTTTTAAAGGCTAAATGGTATTCCGTTTTGTATGTATACTACATTTTCTTCTTCTGTTCGTCTTCATGGATACTTAGGCTGATTCCGTATCTTGGCTATTGTGAAAAATGCTACAGTGAAGATGGGAGTGGAAATATCTCCTTGACATACTGATTTTATATCTTTTGGATATATTCCCAGAAGTGGGATTACTGGATCATATGGTAGCTCTATTTTTAATTTTTTTGGGGGACCTCCATACTGTTTTCCATAATGGTTGTGCTAATTAAATTCCCACCAACAGTATACAAGGCTTTCCATTTCTTCACATCCTCACAAACACTGGTTATCTTTTATCTCTTTGATAATAGCCATTCTGACGGGTGTGAGATGTTATTTCATTGTGGGTTTCATTTGCATTTCCCTGATGATTAGTGGTATTGAACATTTTTTTTCATATACCTGTTGGACATTTGTATATCTTCTTTTGAGAAAAGTTTATTCAGGTCCTTTGCCCACCTTTTTTTTTTTTTTTTTTTTTTTGAGACAAAGTTTTGCTTTTGTTGCCCAGGCTGGAGTGCGATGGTGCAATCTCTGCTCACTGCAACCTCTGCCTCCCGGGTTCAAGAGATTCTCTTGTCTTGGCCTTCTGAGTTGCTGGGATTACAGATACATGCCACCACACCTGGCTAATTTTTGTATGTTTAGTAGAGATGGGGTTTCATCATATTGGTCAGGCTGGTCTTTAACTGCTGACATCAGGTAATCTGCCCACCTCGGCCTCCCAAAGTGCTGGGATTACAGCCCCCGCACCCAGCCACCCCACTTTTTAATTGAGTTTTGTTTTCCTACTGTTAAGTGGGTTGAGTTCCTTATGTATTTTGGATCTTAACTCCTTACCAGATGTGTGGTTTGCAAATATTTTCTCCTATTCTGTAGGTTGTCTCTTCACTCTGTTGGTGTTTCCTTTGCTGTACAGAAACTTTTTAGTTTGATGTAACCCCATTTACCAACTTTTACTTTTGTTGCCTGTGCTTTGGGGGTCATATCTAAAAAATCTTTGCCAAGACCAACATCATGGAGCTTTTCTTCTGTTTTCTTCTAATACTTTTAGTTTCAGGTATTCCACTTAAGTCTTTAATTCATTTTGAGTTGATTTTTGCAGTAGGCATTGTTGTTATACCCATTTTGTACATGAAGAAATTAGGTTACATGCCTAGTAAGTTTCGGAACCAAGGTTGAGACCCAAGCCATCTTATTCCAAGGCTTGTCCCCTCCTTTTTTTTTTTATTATGGTAAAAGACACATATTATTAAATTTACCATTTTAACCACTTTTGAGTATACATTTCAGTGGCGTTAAGTACATTCACAATGTTGAGTAACCACCATCACTATTTTCATAATGTTTTCATCATCATAAACAGAGACTCTGTATCCGTTAAACAGTAACTCCCCATTCACCCACCTCCCTACCCTTGCCCGCACAATCTCTATTCTATTTTTAGTCTCTGAATTGGCCTGTTCTAGGTACTTCATGTAAGTAAAATCATACTGTATTTGTCCATTTGTGTCTGGCTTATTTCACTTAGCATAATGTCCTTAAGGGTCATCATGTTGTAGCATGTATCAGAATTTCATTCTTTTTTAAAAGCTAATAATATTCCATTATGTATATATACCAAAATTTATCCGTTCATCTGTCCATGGACATTTATTTGGGTTATTTCCATCTTTTGGTTATTATGAATACTGCAGGGCCTGCACTTTTGACCACAGCCCTATACAGACGTATTAATTATTTATTGCTGTATAGCAGATTACCCCAAAACCTATGTATTATTTTATTATCACAGGCATACCTCAGAGCTGTTGTGGGTTTGGTTTCAGACCACTGCAATAAAATGAATATTGCAATAAAGCAAGTCATGAGGTTTTTGATTTATATGCATAAAAGTTACGTTTACACTGTAGTCTATTAAGTGTGCAATTAGTATTATGTCTAGAAAACAATGTGTATACCTTAATTTAAAAATACTTCATTGCTAAAAAAATTCTGACAATCATCTTACCCTTCAGCAAGTTGTAATCTTTTTGCTGGTGGAGCATCTTGCCTCAATGTGGATGACTGCTGGCTGATCAGGACAGTGGTTGCTGAAGTTTGGGATGGCTGTGGCAATTTTTGAAAGTAAGATAGCAGTGAGTTTTGCCACATTGATTGACTCTTCCTTCCTTGAAAGATTTCTCTGTGGTATGTGATGACATTTGCTAGCATTTTACCCAAAGTAGAACTCCCTTTCAAAATTGGAGACTGTATTAGTCCGTTTTCACACTACTATAAAGAACTACCTGAGACAGGGTAATTTATAAAGGAGGTTTAATTGACTCGCATTCCACATGGCTGGGGATACCTCAGGAAACTTACAATCATGGCAGAAAGTTAAAGACACGCAAGCACCTTTTTCACAAGGTGGAAGGAGAGAGAGAGCAAGGGGGGAACTGCCAAACACTTTTAAACCATCAGATCTTGTGGGAACTCACTCACCATCACAAGAACAACATGGAGAACCCCCCCTTCCCCAATGATCCAATCACTTCCCACTGGGTCCTTCTCTGGACACGTGAGGATTATAATTTAAGTTGAGATTTGGGTGGGGACACAGAGCCAAACCATATCAGAAGCAGTCCTCTCAAATCCTGCCACTGCTGTATCGCCTAAATTTGTGTAATATACTGAATCCTTCCATTATTGTCTTCTCATCAATGTTCACAGTGTCTTTACTAGTAGATTCCATCGCAAGAAACCACTTTTTTTGCTCATCCTAAGAAGCAACTTCCCTTCCGTTCAGGTTTTATCATGAGATTTCAACAGTTCAGTCACATCTTCAGGGCCTACTTCTAATTGTAGTTATCTTGCTATTTCCATCATATCTGCAGCGACTTTCTCCACTGAAGTCCTGAACCTCTGTAAGTCATCCATAAGAGTTGGAATCAACTTCCAAACTCCTTACACTTTTATGTTATGAAGATGGCTTCTTTCCTTAAACCTCATGAACCAAGCTCTGCTCGATTCCAACTTTTCTTGTGTGGCTTCCTTACCTCTCAGTCTTCATAGAATTGAACAGAGTTAGGGCTTTGACCTGCGTTAGGTTTCAACTTAAGGGAGTGTTGTAACTGATTTAATCTGCTATCCAGATCACTGACACTTTCTTTATATCAGCAAAAAGGCTTTTTTGCTTTCTTACCATTTGTGTATTCACTAGAGCAGCACTTGTATTTACCTTTAATGACTTTTCCTTTGCATTCACAATTTGGCTGTTTGGTGCAAGAGGCCAACTTTCAGTCTGTCCCAGCTTTCAACATGAATTTCTTACCAAACTTAATCATTTCTAGCTTTGTTTGCTTTGCAGCCTCAAACTCCCAGGCTCAAGGGCTTCTCCTACCTCAGTTTCCTGAGTAGCTGGGACCACAGGCATACAACACCATACCTGGCTTATTTATATTTTTTATATTGATTTATTTATTGATTGATTGATTGAAATGAGGTTTCACTATATTGCCCAGGCTAGTCTCAAATTCCTGGGCTCAAGCGATCCTCCCACGTTGGCCTCCCAAAGTGCTGGGGTTACAAAAGTGAGTTTAGCTTTTGATTTAAAGTAAGAGGTGTGTGATTCTTCCTTTTATTTGAACACTAAAAAGTCATTGTAGGGTTATTAATTGGCCTAATTTCAATATTGTTATGTCTCAGGGAATAGGGAAGCCCAAGGAGAGGGAGAGAAAGGGGAAGAGTCAGTCAGTGGAACAATCAGAACATACACAATATTTATCAATGAAATTTGCTATCCTATATGAGTGTGGCTCATGGTTCCCAAAACAATTACAATAGTAACTATAGATCAGCATAACAGATATAATAACAATGAAAAAGTTTGAGATGTGAAAATTACCAAAATGTGACACAGAGACACAAAGCCAACACATGCTGTTAGAAAAATGGTGCTGATAGACTGTCTCGACACAAGGGTTGCCACAGACCTTCAATTTGTAGAAGGTGCAATGTCTGCAATGTGCAATAAAGTGAAATGCAGTAAAATGAAGTGTACATATGTTTATTATTAAGTAATAAATATTTTATTTATTCTCACATTTCTGTGAGTCAAGAATTTGGGAATGGCTTAGCAGTCTCTGGCTTGGCACTATTCATGAGATTGCAGTCAGAATTTTAGCTGAGGCTGCAGTGATCAGAAAGTTTGAATCTACTTTCTGGGAGGCTCACTTACGTGGCTGCAAGCTGGTGCTGACTGTTGTCAGGAGGCCTTGGTCCCTTTTCACATGAGTTTTTCCACTGTCTACTTGAGGGCCCTCATGACTTTGTAGCTGGCTTCCCCCCAAGAAAGAGCCAAGTAGAAGCTATGTAATTTTTTATGACCTAGCCTCAGATGTCACATAGCATCACTTTAGCCACATTCTGTCCTTTAGAAGCAAGTGGGTGAAGTTGACCTACATTCAAGGGGAAAGGGATTAGACTCTACCTTTCGAAGGAGGAGTGTTAAGGAATTTGTGAACTCATTTTAAAACCAGCACACCTGATTAGAATAATGAAGAAAGTAATCACTGGTAACAGAAATAATTCCTATGAAAATTATGGTATATAACTGTCTAGAGACATTTTCTGTACGTATATGACCTCATAGTTGTTAGTTGTTTCCTAATCTGATTAAAAAGTTTTTGTTCTAAAGAGACAGGGTGTCACTATGTTGCCCAGGCTGGTCTCAAGCTCAAGGGAACCTCCTACATCAACCTCTGAAGTGGGTGGGAATATAATTGCTCACCACCATGCCCAGCTTTATAATCTGATTTCAAAACTAACCCCTGTTAAAATTGTAGTATAATGGTATTTCACTGTTAACTGGCTTTCTTTTTACTAGTTGATGGTGAATTTTAAAACTGTTTCATTCATTATTTGCATTTTAAATAAATTGCCTTTTTATATATTTGTGCATTAAAAGTTGGCACTTTTTTGTTTTTTTTTGACAGAGTCTCACTCTGTCACCCAGGCTGGAGTGCAGTGGCGCGATCTCGGCTCACTGCAACCTCCGCCTCCCGGGTTCAAGCGATTCTCCTGCCTCAACCTCCTGAGTAGCTGGGACTACAGGTGCGTGCCACCACGCCTGGCTAATTTTTGTAATTTTAGTAGAGACGACGGGGTTTCTCCATGTTAGCCAGGATGATCTCAATCTCCTGACCTTGTGATCTGCCTGCCTCGGCCTCCTGAAGTGCTGGGATTACGGGCCTGAACCACCAGGACTGGCCTGGCGCATTCTTTTTATTAAAGATTATGTGTTAAAGATTCTAAAACATGATAATGTAAGCTATAAATATTTCTTTTTTGCTTATAATTTGTGTTATTGATTAAAACAAATTGTAGAAGTATAGAGTTAGAAAGGATAACAGGAAATGTAGTCAAACACTTCGTTTTAAAATTTTTAAAAAATTATTTTTAAAACATTTTGTGAGTATATAGTAGGTGTATATATTTATGGGGTACATAAGACATGTTGATACAGGCATGCAGTGTGACATAGGCACATCATGGAGAATGGTCTTTCCATCCCCTCAAGCATTTATCCTTTGAGTTCTAAATAATCCAATTACATTCTTTAAGTTATTTTAAAATATACAATTAAGTTACTGTTGACTATAATCACCCTATTGTGCTATTCAATAGTAGGTCTTATTCATTCTTTCTATTTTTTTCATACCCATTAACCTCCCCCTCCAATCCTCCACTACTCTTCCTCACCTCTGCTTATCATCTTCTACACTCTGTGTCTATGAGTTAAATTGCTTTGATTTTTACATCCCACGAGTAAGTGAGAATATGCAGTGTTTGTCTTTCAGTGCCTGGCTTATTTCACTTAACATAATGATCTCCAGTTCCATCCATGTTGTTGCAAATGACTGAATCTCATTCTTTTTTATGGCTGAGTAGTACTCCATTGTGTATATGTACCACATTTTCTTTATCTATTCATCTGTTAATAGACACTTAGTTGCTTCCAAATCTTAGCTATCATAAATAGTGCTGCAACAAACATAGGAGTGCAGCTATCTCTTCAATATACTGATTTCCTTTCTTTTGGGTATATATCCAGCAGTGGGATTGCTGGATCCTATGGTAGCTCAATTTTTTGTTTTTTTGAGAAACCTCCAAACTATTCTCCATGGTAGTTGTACTAATTTACATTCCCACCAATAGCATACAAGGGCTGTCTGTCATTCACATGCTCGTCAGCATTTGCTATTGCCTGTCTTTTGGATATAACCCATTTTAACTGGGGCGAGATGGTATCTCATTGTAGTTTTGATTTGCCTTTCTCTGATGATCAGTGATGTTGAATACCTTTTCATATGTCTGCCATTTGCATGTCTTCTTTTGAGAAATGTCTATTTAAAGGGTTTGCCTAGTTTTTGATTGGATTGTTAGACTTTTTTCCTGTAGACTTGTTTGAACTCCTTATGTAGTCTGGTTACTAATCCCTTGTCAGAGGGGTATTTTGCAAATATTTTCTCCCATTCTGTGGGTTTTCTCTTCATTTTGTTGATTGTATTCTTTGCTGTGAAGAAGCTTTTTAACTTGATGTGATCACATTTGTCCGTGTATGCTTTGGTTGCATGTGCTTGTGGGGTATTGCTCAGGAAGTCTTTACCCAGACCAGTGTCCTGGAAATTTTCTCCAATGTTTTCTTGTAGTGGTTTCATAGTTTGAGGCTTTAGATTTAAGTCTTTAATCCATTTTGATTTGAGTTTTGTATATGGTGAGAGATAGGGGTCTAGTTTCATTCTTTTGCATATGGATTTCCAGTTTTCCAAGCAGCATTTATTTATTTATTTATTTGTTGAGACAGAGTCTCGCTCTGTCGCCAGGCTGGAGTGCAGTGGCGTGATCTCGACTCAGTGCAACCTCTGCCTCCTGGGTTCAAGTGATTCTCCGGCCTCAGCCTCGTGAGTAGCTGGAACTACAGGCACGTGCCACCATACCTGGCTAATTTTTGTATTTTTAGTAGAGTCTGGGTTTCACCACGTTGGGCAGGATGTTCTTAATCTCTTGACCTCGTGATCCACCTGCCTCTGCCTCCCAAAGTGCCGGGATTACAGGTGTGAGCTACTGCGCCTGGCCCCAAGCAGCATTTATTAAAGAGACTGTCTTGGCTGGGTGTGGTGACTCATGCCTGTAATCCCAACACTTTGGGAGGCCAAGGTGGGCAGATCACCTGAGGTCAGGAGTTTGAGACCAGCCTGACCAACATGGAGAAACCCTGTCTCTGCTAAATATATACAATTAGCCGGGCGTGGTGGCATATGCCTGTAGCTCCAGCTACTTGGGAGGCTGAGGCAGGAGAAGCGTTTGAACTCAGGAGGCGGAGGTTGTGGTGAGCCAAGATCGTGCCATTGCACTCCAGCTTGGGCAAGAGTGAAACTCTGTCTCAAAAAAAAAAAAAAAAAAAAAAGGACTGTGTTTTCTCCAGTCTATGTTCTTAGTACCTTTGTCAAAAATGATTTCACTCTAGGTGTGTGGATTTACTTCTGGGTTCTTTATTCTGTTCCATTGGTCTATGTGTCTGTTTTTGTGCCAGTACCATGCTGTTTTGGTTACTATAACTGTAGTGTGATTTGAAGTTAGATATGTGATTCCTCCAGCTTTGTTCTTTTTGCTTAGGGTTACATTGGCTATTCTAGGTCTTTTGTGGTTCCATATAAATTTGAGGATTATTTTTCTATGTTGGGGAAGAATGTCATTGGTATTTTGATAGAGATCGCACTGAATCTGTAGATTGCTTTGGGTAATAGGACATTGTGACAATATTGATTCTTCCAATCCACGAACATGAAATATTTTTCGATTTTTAAGTGTCATCTTCAATTTTCTTTGTATTTTATAGTTTTCATTATAGAGATCTTTCACCTCTCTAAGTTAATTTCTAGGTATTTAATTTTATGTGTGGCTATTGTAAATGGGATTACTTTTTAAATTTCTTTTTTGCATTGTTCACTGTCGGCATATAGAAATGCTGCTGATTTTTACATGTTAATTTTGTATCCTGCAACTTTACTGAATTTGTTTCTCAGTTCTAATAGTTTCCTTGTGGAGTCTTTAGGTTTTTCCAAATATAAGATCATATCATTGGCAAACAAGGATAGTTTGACTTCCTCCTTTCCAATTTGGATGCCTTTATTTCTTTCTGTTGTCTGATTGCTCTAGCTAGGACTTCTAGTACTGTGTTGAATAACAGCAGTGACAGTGGGCATCTTTGTCTTGTTCCAGATTTTAGAGGAAAGGCTTTCAGTTTTTCTTCATTCAGTATGATCCTAGCTGTAGGTCTGTCATGTATGGCTTTTATTATGATGAGGTATGTTCCTTCTATACCCAGTTTTTTTACGGGTTTTTGTCATGAAAGGATGTTGAATTTTATCAAATGCCTTTTCAGCATCAATTGAAATGATCATATGGTTTTCATCCTTTATTCTGTTGATGCGATGTATCATGTTGATTGATTTGTATATGTTGAGCCATCCTTGTATCCCAGAGATAAATCCCACTTGGTCATGATGAATGATCTGTCTAATGTATTGTTGAATTCAGATTGCTTGTATTTTGTTGATGATTTTTTGCATCAATATTCATCAAAGATATTGGCCTATAGTTTTCTTTCTTTCTTTCTTTCTTTCTTTTTCTTTCTTTTTTCATGCATCTTTGTCTGGTTTTGGTATCAGTAATACTGGCCTTGTAGAATGAGTTTGGAAGTACTCTGTTCTGCTCTATTTTTTTGGAATAGTTTGAGTAGAATTGGTATTAGTTCTTTAAATGCTTTGTAGAAATCAGTAGTGAAGCCATCAGGTCCTGGGCTTTTGTTTACTGGGAGACGTTTTATTACAGCTTCAATCTTGTTGCTTGTTATTAGTCTGTTCAAGTTTTGGATTTCTTCCTGGTTCATCTTGGTCAGTCATATGTATCTAGGAATTTGTCCATTTTTTCTAGATTTTCCAATTTATTGGCATGTACTTGCTATAGTAGACACTGACAATCCTTTGAATTTCTGCAGTATCACTTGTAATTTCTCTTTTTTCATTTCTGATTTTATTTATTTGGATTTTCTCTTTTTCTTAGTGTGGCTAAAGGTTTGTCAATTTTGTTTAACCTTTCAAAAAACCAACTTTTTGGTTGATCTTTTGTATTATTTTAAAATTTCAGTTTCATTTATTTCTGCTCTGATCTTTATTTTTTTCTTCTGCTAATTTTGGGTTTGGTTTGCTCTTGCTTTTCAAGTTCTTGACAATGCATTGTTACATTGTTTATTTGAAAATTTTCCTCTTTTTCAGTATAGGCACTTATAGCTATAAACGTCCTTCTGAGTACTGCTTTTGCTGTATCACATAGGTTTTAGTGAGTTCTGTTTTCATTATCATTTGTTTGAAGAAATTTTTCAATTTCCTTCTTAAGGTCTTCACCAACCCACTGGTTATTCAAGAGTATACTGTTTAATTTCCATGCATTTGTGTAGTTTCCAAAATTCCTCTTGTTACTAATTTTGAGTTTTATTCCATTGTGGTCAGAGAAGATGCTTGATAGTTTTTCAGTTTTTATTTTTTTTTATTTTATTTATTTCTTTGAGATGGAGTTTCGCTCTGTCACCCAGCCTGGAGGGCAGCGGCGTGATCTCGGCTCACTGCAAGCTCCACCTCCCAGGTTCACGCCATTCTCCTGCCTCAGCCTCCTGAGTAGTTGGGACTACAGGACGTACCACCACACACGGCTAATTTTTTTTTTTTTGTATTTTTAGTAGAGACGGGGTTTCACCGTGTTAGCCAGGATGGTCTCCATCTCCTGACCTGGTGATCCGCCCGCCTCAGCCTCCCAAAGTGCTGGGATTACAGGTGTGAGCAACCACGCCTGGCCATTTTTTTGAATGTTTTAAGACTTGTTTTGTCTGTTCTTGAGAATGATCCATGTGCTGAGGAAAAGAATGCGTATTCTGCAGCTCTTGGATGAAATGTTTTGTAGATACCCATTAGATCCATTTGGTCTATAGTGCAGATTAAGCCTGATGTTTGTTTGTTGATTTTCTATCTGGAAGATATGTGTGATGCTGAAAGTGGGGTGTTGAAGTCTCCAGCTATTATTGTATCAAGGCCTCTCTCTTTAGCTCTAATAATAGTTTCCTTATATATCTGGGTGCTCCAGTGTTGGGTGCATATATATTTAAAATTGCTAAATCCTCTTGCTGAATTGACTCCTTTATCATTATATAGTGACCTTCTTTATCTCTTCTTACTGTTTTTGTCTTGAAATCTGTTTTGTCTAAGTATAGCAATTCCTGCTCTTTTTTGGTTTCCATTGGCATGAAATATCTTTTTTTTATCACTTTGTTTTTAGTCTATGTGTTCTTATAGGTGAAATGTGTTTCTTGTGAGGCAGCAGATCAATGGGTTTTTTTTTTTCTCCCATCCATTCAGCCAGTCTGTGTCTTTTGATTGGAGAATTTAATCCATTTACATTCAATGGTATTATTGATAAGTAAGGACTAATACCTGACATTTTGTTATTTATTTTCTGGTTGTTTTGTGGTCTGATCTGGCCTGGCCTGACCTGGCCCTGCTTTCCCTTGCCCTGCCCTGCCCTGCCCCTGCCCCTGCCCCGCCCATCCCCTCCCCTTTTCTCTCTTTTCCCTTCCCTTCCTTTCTTCCTTTCTTATCTTCCTCTAGTGAAGGTAATTTTCTCTGGTGTTATGATTTAATCTCTTGCTTTTTATATCTTGTGTATCCATTGTATGTTTTTTGTTTTGAAGTTACAGTAAGGCTTGCAAATACTATCTTATAACCCATTATTTTAACCTAATAACAACTTAACACTATTTGAATAAGCAAACAACCAAGCAAAAAGCAAACTCGTTAAACACTCTACACCTTAACTTCATCCCCCCATGTTTTAAGTTTTTGTTGTTTCTGTTATTGACTGTGTCTTGAAAAGTTGTAGTTATTTTTGATTGGTTCATCATTTAGTCTTTTTACTTAGGATAAGAGTAGTTTACACACCACAGTTACAGTGTATTACTATTCTGTGTTTTTCTGTGTACTTACTATGACTAGTGAGTTTTGTACCTTCAGGTGATTACTTATTGCTTATTAATGTCCTTTTCTTTCTGATTGAAGTACTTCCGGTTGCATTTCTTGTAGGACAGGTCTGGTATTGATGAAATTACTCAGCTTTCTTCTGCTTGATCAATTCTCCTGTTTAAAGGACTCTGATGCCTTCTTCAGTATGCCAATTGCATTTTTCAGCTCCAGAACTTCTGCTTGGTTCTTTTTTGGTTTCTTCTTCATGTTTGAAGTGTATTTTCACCAAGTCTACTATTCTAGGGTAGTTTTTTTCCTGCGGTACTTTAAACATGTCATGCCACTCTCTCCTGGCCTACAAGGTTTCCACTGAAAAGTCTGCTGCCAGATGTATTGGAGCTTCATTGTATGCTGTTTATTTCTTTTTTCTTGCTGTTTTTAAAGTCCTTTCTTTATCCTTGATCTTTGGGAGTTTGATTATTAAATGCCTTAACCTTTGGGTTAAATCTGCTTAGTGTTCTGTAACCTTGTACTTGGATATTGATATCTTTCTTTAGGTGTTGGAAGTTCTCTGTTATTATTATTCTTTTTTCTTTTGTCTCCTCTGACTGTATATTTTCAAATAGCCTGTCTTAAAGCTCACTAATTCTTTCTTCTGCTTGATCAGTTGTGCTGGTCAAGGACTCTGATGCATTTTTCAGTATACCAGTTGCATTCTTCAGTACGCCAATTGCATTTTTCAGCTCCGGAACTTCTGCTTGATTCTTTTTCATTATTTCAATCTTTTTGTTAAATTTATATGATAGAATTCTGAATTCCTTCTCTATGTTATCTTGAATTCCTTTGAGTTTTTTCAACACAGCTATTTTGAATTTCCTGTCTGAAAGGTCACATAACTGTTTCTCCAGGATTGGTCCCTGGTGCCTTATTTAGTTCATTTGGTGAAGTCATGTTTTCCTGGATGGTGTCGGTGCCAGTAGATGCTCTTTAGTATCTGGCCATTTGTTGTAGTCTTCACTGTTTGGGCTTACTTATACCCATCCTTCTTGGGAAGGCTTCCAGATATTTTAAAGGACTTGAGTGTTGTGATCTAAGCTGTATCTGCTTTAGGGGACACCCCTAACCAAGTAATGCTATAGAGGTGCCACCTTGACGGTCTTAGACAAGATCCACTACTCTGGATTACCAGGCAGAGACTCCTGTTTCCTTCCCTTAATTTCTCCCACACTTAGAGTCTCTCTTTCTGTTCTGAGCCCCCTACAGCTGGGGGGGTGGAGTGACACAAGCACCCCTGTGGCTGCCGCTGCTAAGACTGCACTGGGTAAGACCTGAAGCCAGCACAGCACTGGGTCTTGCCCAAGGTCTGCTGTAACCACCCCGTGGCTACTGCCTATTTTAGCTCAAGGCTCTGGGGCTCTACAATTAGTCAGTGGCAAAGCAGCCAGGACTGTGTCCTTTCCTTCAAGGCAGCAAGGTCCCGTAATCCCCGGTGGATCCAGAAGTGCCATCCAGGAGTCAGGGACTACAGTCAAGTCCAACACTTCTGATTCATAGGTGAAGATGCCCTGTTTTCTTTATCTCCTCCAGATTTCTCCTCTACTTTTCTCCCACCAAATCTTAACCTATTATGACCATTTGTCCAAATGTTTTGTGCTCTGCTAATAGTAAAGGAGTAAGGGATATACGCTTGACTCTTGAACGATGTGAGGGGTTAGGGACATCAATCCCTGTGCTTTTGGAAATCCACATACAACTTTTGACTCCCCCAAAACTAACTACTAATGGCCTGTTGTTGACCATAAGTCTTACCAACAACATAAACACTTGATTAGCACATATTTTGTATATGTATTATATACTGCATTCTTATAATAGAGTAAGCTAGAGAAATGTTATTAAGAAAATTAATGAGAAAAGACATTTACAGTACTGTATTTATTGATGCCACAAGTTTATATCATCTGTTTATACAATCAATTGTCTGTCTGAAATGTCGGGCAGCCACAGCTGCAGACCTCAATCTGTGGTACATATCAAGTAACTCAACTTTTCCTTGTAATGTCGTGATTTTTCTCTGCTTTTCAGAGGCACTGTTAGCATCACCAGTGGCACTTTGTGTGGGTCCCATGGTGTTATTCAAGGTTTTCAGTATTGCACTAAACATGATAAAAAATATGTGAGACCCACAAGAGATCACTTTTTACTGCAGTATGCAATTTACTGGAGAGATGAACTACTCACTTGGAGATGATTAGTGTCACATAGCATTTTAAGCAGATTTTTGTAACTCTCAAGCTTACCCCAACAGCAACAGGAGATGGCTATGATGTTATTACTAAGGACAGGATATACTACAGTTAATTTTATGCAGTTATGATTTAATACTACATTATCATTTGTTTACATTTCTATTGACTTTGCATGGCATCATGTATGATCTGTGTGTGCGTAAGTTTTAATAAATACTAACTTTTTATAATAGATTTGTGTATGTTTTATGGTAGTAAATGATAAAATAGACTAGTATTTACATATATTTTATGCATTAATGACATACCTTTTTCTTAATTGTTTCCATATTTCTAGGCCATGCAGGTCATCTGTGAGTTTTTTCAAATTGTCACAGATCTCTAAAAAACTTTCCAATATATTTATTAAAAAAATCCACAGATAAGTGGACTTGTGCAGTTCAAACCTGTGTTTTTCAAGGGTCCACTGTAATTGATGCACTGCTATTTGCACTTATCAAGGAGACATTCCTTAATAAGCCCTAACAATTAACCACTAATGATGTATTAAGTATGAATCACCAGGTAGTGGGAGAGATTTTATTTTTTCAAGAGTTAAGTGACTCCCTAAGTTTCTCAGATGGTACTCTTCATAGGTGCCTGCTTCCCTTATCGTTTTATAAGACCATATCTGGATCACGAGGTTGTTGCCCAGTAAATCTAAATATAACGTAGGGGCTTAAATGACGCTATTGTTTATATTATACCTCATATTTTTTCCAAAGTGGATTTGAGGTGGCTAAAATTTTGTTTCACTTACAGTGCTGAGAATAGTATCTTGCTAATAAATGTTGATTACATTGAATTAACTGCTTCTAAAGTTATCAAAATGAGGTTCTTACTAATGAGAAGAAAAATTCAAAAATCCACTTAGGAGTTTATTCATCCTATGATCTACAATAAGATTAAAATATGTAGTACTTAGGTAATTTGATCTTATTCAAAAACTTAGAGCTTTCTGGTAGGAAAAAGTGATCACACTTAATATTAGTATATTCATCCAGGTGAATAAATTATTTACTGGAAAGGAACAACATCTGGATCTTTCACATTCTTCCTCTTTGGTTGTATATAATTACTGAAGTTTGTCTATTGCAAGTGATAAGGAACTTGGCTGGAATTTCAAAGATTGAGGAATTTGATGGTATAAACAAGCAAATACTGTGTAGCAAGAGTAATAGTGAATTTCTGTGGCTCTTTTGAACTTCTAGGACATTTTCTGTTTATATAGTAAAATCTCTTTAATTGATTCTCAAACATGTATCTATTTATGATCAACATTGTTTTGTCTATGTTGTGCCAAACCTCTATTAACCTCAACAGGGGAGGCGCCAGATTCAAGAGCCTGAAGAAGAGACCCAGAGCCAGCAAACGAGACATGGGGCTTTATTAGGGACTTACATACACACAGGGGAGAGAGTCCAGTGGTGGCTGGCCAGATAAGACATCCACCTTCCTACTGTCCAGTGGTGGCGAGCTGGACAAGATGTCCACCTTCCTGTAGTCCAGTGATGGTGGGCTGGACAAGATATCTTCTTTCTTACAGTCCAGTGGCAGGGGGTTGGACAAGATATTCACCTTTTTACAGTCTAATGGTGGTGGGCTAGACAAGATATCTGCCTTCCTACAGTCCAGTGGCAGCAGGCTGGACAAGATAATTGCGTGGCCCAGTGGTGGTGGGCTGGGCAGGAAAACTGCAACCACTTGCAAACAGCTTGCAGTTTATATAGCATTTTTATTTGGTGCCCTCCCCTTAATGACCTCCACCTGGTAACCTTTATCCAACCCAAATCTCAGGGCCTCAATCCATGTTCCATGGGATGGCCGGGGGCTCAGATGTTGCTTATAGACAAGGAAGAAATCTTTGGGTTGGTCACTCCCAGATTCCCTAGCTTGGTACACACATTCAGGTATATCTGCCATACAGGGTCATTCTCAGCATATGCTCAGGGCATGCTTAAGTTATTGCTATCAAGGTGTCTACCCTAGTCTATTCCTTTAGCCCCTTTTTCCTACCCCTAGGATTATTGAGACAAATTATTATAGGTGAAATATACTGGCTTTGTAATTTTTATAAATGAAAATTCGAATGTTACTAACATCTCATATTTTAAAATATAAAAGAAGATACACTATTTCCTGAGAAAAAGTATCAACTTAAAAAAAATGGGGCTCCTGCTGGGATAGCAGCTCAGTTTTCTTGTTGGCTTTTAATTTGTTATGACCATTTCCAAATAGAAGGATTGGATGAAGCAGCTTCAGCTAATACATCAGAAATTCTGTAGATACTTAACCAATTCCTTACTCTGGCTTTGATTTCTTTTGAGCTTTAATTTCCTAGGTAGGCACATTTCCTGACAGCCAGGCTAATTAATTGTATTTTAAGCCTAGATCTTGCAGCTATACAGAGGCTGCCAATATTAGCAAGTGTAAAACTTGAGTCATTTGTAATCGCTCTATATTTCATTCATCTGCTTTTATAAATGAAGTTTTTCTGATATATGAGAGGATCATCAACTGTGAGAGTTTAAAGTGGTTTCAGAGATTCTTTTACAGATGAGGAAACTGTAGTACTGATATGTTAATTGACTTGTCCAAAATCATACAGCCTGTTGGTGGTGCTTTTATAACTTAGATTACATACCTCTTATTTGGGGTTAAGACTTTCCATCTCTTGCCCTTACTGGTCTAACTTCCTTGCCAGGTCACACAAAATACTAATTACTATTTATACTGTTTAACAGAAAAACAATTTAAAACTTAGACTTATGAAAAGGCAACCTTTCCTAGAGAATTTTGTGTATTTAATCTACTGTACAATTTGAGTTATCAGTCCTCCCACAGACTGGTGGTGAAGTGGCTTCTCTTGTATGGATATTGAGCTGTGAGGAATTCTTATGTAAG